>NW_026968665.1:0-77950 GCF_028390025.1 Pseudophryne corroboree
GGGAGGCAGTGCCTCCCCTGTCATGATTAAAATAATATAAAGAAGATGCAAATATCACATTCTACTTTGTATTATTTTAATCATTTAATCATTTTTACCTGACACTGCAGCTAAATCTGTATGGGAGGCAGCGCTCTCGCTGCCTCCCAGTGACAATGATAAAGTGTCTGAAGAGGGGGGCGGGCAGGGGGCGGAGCCAAGTCACGGGCTGGAAAAGCACATTGAAAAATGACGGGACAGCGGCACCAGCACAGTTGCCTCATTGACAGGGGCTGTGCCTTCAGGCTACATGAAGGCACACCACTGGCTATCATTGGACAGCGGCAGGGGGTGGGCTGGGACGGACGTGCAGGGAGCCAGTTGCCTCCGTTCCGTTTGGCCGCATGTCCCCGCTGCTCACAGCCGCTTCTCGCTTAGCAGGATCCGACAAGCGGGAGCTTCTGTGTGCTGCGCCCCCCCCCCCCCCTGCCGCTCCTGTTTTCTCAGCCCCGGCCCTCTGTCTTGGTCCCCCCTGTGCTGGACAGTCTGACTTCCCTCCTGGCTGGCCCCCGTGCTGATCTCCAGCGCCCCCCCCCTCCCCCCCCCCCCGCTCCTCTTGGCCTGCAGTCACAGTGTACAGACATGGAGCACCGGGTCAGGAGCCTGCAGCAGAGGCGGAAGATGGAATCATGTAAGTGGCTGCACTAAATTACACTACATTACAGTACACTACATTACACTACATTACAGTACACTATACTACACTACATTACAGTACACTATACTACACTACATTACAGTACACTATACTACACTACATTACAGTACACTATACTACACTATATTACACTACAGTACACTATGCTACACTACATTACACCCTAAGGGTAGAGGGGGGATGTAAAGTGCTCTACCTGCCGTTATGTGTAAAAAAGAGACACAGGCTGCCGTAATGTGTAAAAAGGGGGAATCTGTCCGCCGTAGTGTGTAAAAAGGGGACGCTGTCCACCGTAATGTGTAAAAAGGGGACGCTGGCTGCCGTAATGTGTAAAAAGGGGACGCTGTCTGCCGTAATGTGTAAAAAGGGGGGCGCTGTCTGTCATAATGTGTAAAAAAGAGGACACTGTGTTCCGTAATGTGCAAAATGGGGGCGCTGTCTGCCGTAATGTGTAAAAAGGGGACGCTGTCTGCCGTGGAGTGTAAAAAGGGTATGCTGTCTGCCATTATGTTTAAAAAAGGGGTCGCTGCCTGCCGTAATGTGTAAAAAAGGGGAATCTGTCCGCCGTAATGTGTAATAAGGGGGACGCTGTCTGCCGCAATGTGTAAAAAGGGGGATGCTGTCTGCCGTAATGTTTAAAAAGGGATCTCTACCTGCCGTAATGTGTAATAGAGGCTGTACCTGCCGTAATGTGTAAAAGGGAGCTCTGCCTGGCATAATTTGTCTAAGTGGCGCTACTGTGCAGCGTAATTTGACTAATGGAAGCCCTGGACAACAAAATTGCATTCATGTCCTCCTCCCACTCCCAGTCCCAAACATTTATTATTATATTTTTTTCTATAAAAATGTACAATATATCACAATGATGAGCAGGCAGGCAGCGGGCATTGGCGGTAGTGGCGGCATCGGACTGAGATGCAAATTAGTGGCGGAGGACTGCGTCAGTTGATGGTGGGCGAGTTTGTAAGCCATTGGCGGTGGCAGCAGGCATCGGCGCAGGGGCAGTAGCGGGCATTCGCTCAGCGGCGGTAGGGGTCATCGTCAGGATTCAGCGGACATTATTGCTGTAGTGCCTCACCAGCCACTGACCTCACCGCACGCCACTGATATTAAGAACATCATCTCACACGTTTCAATGCGTCTCTCAGGTCTGCGTATTTCCCTTTTGGGTCTTTCATACACAGTCTGTGTTTCTCGACCATGTTGGACCTTTCTAGAATCATGGTTTGTTCACCATTATCAGGATCATCATACACGTCAGATGAAGGGTATTCTTCAGTCATGTTGTCTTCATTATGGTAAGGTTGAGATCTTAAATCCACCCGATTTCTTCTTACTTCCGTTCCATGCTCTGTACGTATAGTATAAGATCTTGGTGCTACTTGTGCTTGCACAATACCTTTCTGCACCCAAATACCTTTCTCGTGATCCCTGAGACAGACTTGGTCACCCGATTTTAGATTAGATAAGCTTTTTGCTCGCCTGTCATAGAACAGGTTCTGTTTCGCCTGTTGACGTTCCTTACTCAGTCTGACCAACACTGAGTTATGTGTATTAAGCAGTTCATCATGTATCGGGAGATTTGCTCTAATCCTCCTTCCCATCAGCATTTGTGCTGGAGAAAGTCCATTCTGTAAAGGTGTACTGCGGTAGATTAAAATACTTTTGTAGAAATCTTCTTTACCTTCTTGAGCTTTTTTCATGAGACTCTTTACAGTTTTTACTGAACTTTCCACCAACCCATTTGAGCGTGGATAGTGGGGACTTGACGTAGTATGGACAAATTCCCACTCATCAGCAAATTGTCTAAATTCAGCACTGGAAAACTGAAGACCATTGTCAGTGAACACTTCCATAGGAACACCATGCCTTGCAAAGATTGACTTCATGCAATTGATTACGGCTTTACTAGTAGTTGTGTGTAGTGTCTTCACCTCAGGGTAGTTAGAGTAATAATCAGTCACGACAATATACGTTTTCCCATTACAATCAAACAAATCTGCGCCAACTTTCTGGTAGGTCTCTCTGTCACTGCGTGAGGACTCAGTGGCTCGACTTGTTGTTTCGGTCTATACGTAAGACATAATTCACATGTAGCTGTAGTCTGTGCTATGTCTTGGTTCATTCTTGGCCAATACATAACTTCACGCGCTCTCCACTTACATTTTTCTTCTCCTAAGTGGCCTTCATGTATCTTGTACAGCAGGGCTGGCCAAACCAGTCCTCGAGATCTACCAACAGTTCACATCTTCCAGACCACCTAGCTGGTGCACAGGTGTAGTCATTACTAATTAAGATGTGCTGCATTCATTCCTAACTGACAATTCTACAGGTCTCCAGGAGGCCTGGAAAACATGAACTGTTGGTAGATCTCGAGGACCGGTTTGGCCAGCCCTGTTGTACAGCATAGTTTTTCTTAGTCGTGCAGGTATGACAAACCTATTGCCTTTGTAAATAATACCATCGACAACTGTAAGATCACTGCGGTACATCCAATAATCATGGATAGACAGCGGGCACGCATGTTTTTCTGCTGGCCAACCTTTCAGAATAATATCTTTCAACACTTTAATTGTGTCATCTTTCTCAGTTTCTTTCCTAATCTGTTCTCGTCTTGCAAGAGACACTGGTAGAGAAGCTACGATCAAATTAACATAGGCTTCTATCTCCTCATCCATCAGACTTTTGGAACCTTCACTTTTGTCCAAAGCACGAGAAAGTGTATCAGCAATGTACATGTATTTGCCGGGACAGTACAGCAAGTGTACATCATATTTCTGTAGTCTGATAAGCATTCGTTGAATTCTCATGGGACAGTCATGTAATGATTTAGTCATGATAGCTACCAATGGCTTGTGGTCAGTTTCCACTGTAAATGTTTGACCAAACACAAACTGATGAAATCGCTCACATGCATATGTGATCGCTAGAAGTTCTTTTTCTGTCTGAGCATACCTTGTTTCAGCACTTGTCAGTGCTCTTGATGCATAGATTACTGGTTGCCATGTATCCTCACGTTCTTGTAACAGCACTGAGCCTAGGCCAAATTGCGAAGCATCTACTGAAATTCTTATTCTTTTCGTAGGATCAAAGAATTTTAGCACTGGTTGCTCTGTAATGATCTGTTTCAAGTTTTGCCAACTTTCTTCTTGTTCATGTGACCACATCCACTCGTTATCTTTGTCCAACAACCATCTAAGAGAGGCTGTTCGTTCAGAGTTGAGAAATAAACTTTCCTAAGTAAGTAATCATTCCTAGTACTCTTCTGACATCGTCTTTGTTGTTAGGACGTTCCAGGGGGGTCATTCCGAGTTGTTCGCTCGTTGACGATTTTCGCAACGGAGCGATTAAGGCAAAAATGCACATGGGCATGGTACGCAGTGCGCATGCGCTAAGTATTTTAGCACAAAACTTAGTAGATTTACTCACGTCCGAACAAAGAATTTTCATTGTTGAAGCGATCGGAGTGTGATTGACAGGAAGTGGGTGTTTGTGGGTGGAAACTGACCATTTTTTATGGGAGTGTGCGGAAAAACGCAGGCGTGCCAGGATAAAACGCGGGAGTGAGTGTCTGGAGAAACGGGGGAGTGGCTGGCTGAACGCAGGGCGTGTTTGTGACGTCAAACCAGGAACGAAACGGGCTGAGCTGATCGCAGTGTAGGAGTAAGTCTCGAGCTACTCAGAAACTGCTAAGAATTTTCCATTCGCAATTCTGCTAATCTTTCGTTTGCTATTCTGCAAAGCTAAGATGCAGAGGGCAGCGGCCTAGCGTGTGCAATGCTGCTAAAATCTGCTAGCGAGCGAACAACTCGGAATGACCCCCCATGTTCACTATGGCTGATATTTTCCTTGGGTCTGGTTTTACACCATGATCCAATACCACGTCGCCCATAAAGGTAAGTGTATTCACGCCAAATTCACATTTGTCCTTGTTTAGCTTTAGAGTCATTTTCTTGACAAGTTCCATTACTTGTCTCAATCTAGAATAATGTTCTTCCTTTGTAGATCCCCAGACAATAATGTCATCCACCATTGTTTCAACACCTGGAATATGTTCAAAAATCACGTGTATCTTTTTGTGATATACTTCTGGAGCAGACAATATTTCATATGGTAGTCGAAGAAATCTATATCGACCTTCTGGTGTATTAAATGTACAAAGTTTTGAGCTGGCCTCATCTAGCTTCATCTGCCAGAATCCTGAAGATTGCGACATGATTTCATCTCTGGTT
Organism: Pseudophryne corroboree; assembly: GCF_028390025.1. NCBI lineage: Eukaryota > Metazoa > Chordata > Amphibia > Anura > Myobatrachidae > Pseudophryne > Pseudophryne corroboree. Next base: position 4,930 of record NW_026968665.1, read on the forward strand.
GGTAGTTTGAAATGTTCTCGTTTAATAGCTTTGTTTAAATCTCTGGGGTCTAGACATATTCTGAGTTGTCCATTTTTCTTTTCAACAATTACTAAGGAGCTTACCCATTCAGTAGGCTCATAAACTTTCTGTTTCACACCCAAGGCTTCCATGCGATTTAACTCTTGTTTCAGTTTTTCTCTCAGCGCAAACGGCACTTTTCTATAGCGGTGTATCACTGAAGAAACTTGCGTGTCTATATTTATTTTATGCTCTCCAGGTAAACAACCTAGACCTTCAAACAAGTCTCTGTATTCTGTAAACATCAATTTGCAGTCTTCTTCTACTTGTGATGTCACCATAAAAACTTACTTTAGCAAGCTTAGTTTCTCACTAGAATCGGTTGCACATTTTTATCCACAATCAGTAGAGATGTTTTAAACTGTTGTCCCTTATATTTCAGTGTCACTAAGCATGTACCTTTCACAGGAATTTTTTCCCCAGTGTACCCTGTAACTTTCACTTTGGCTGGATGAATTTTAGGGTTTACTCTAAAAGTCTTATAGTCTTGAAACTATATTAAATTCACTTGCGCGCCAGTATCAAGCTTAAAGAGAATGACAATCTCATTCACAGTTAACGGGACAATCCATTCTTTCTTATCTGCACTGCAAAGTTCAATGCAATCCACAAAGAATTCCTCTGTTTAACAGCATGCACATTGGTTGTTTCACTTTTCATTTTATAGCATTTGGCAAAGTGATTAAGTCTACCACATTTCATGCAGGTTTTACCATAAGCCGGGCACATTTCAGGATTGTGAGCATTTCCACAATAACTACACATTTCCTTATTAGACTGTGGCTTAGACTGCTTCATTATTGAGAATGGAGGTTTGCTTGGCTCTGTTTTCTGCACTACATGGACAGCACCATTAGCATCCTTGTGTAACTTTTTGACTTGAACTCTAGTTATTTCTGCAGATCTACACATAGTCACTGCCTTGTCTAGTGTTAGGTCTTGCTCTCTCAGCAGTCTCTCTCTGAGTCTAATATCAGGTATTCTACAGACAATACGATCTCTAATCAGTGAATCCTTTAAATCACCAAACTCACAGGTTTTACGGAGTGATTGCAGCTCTGTAACATACTGATCAAATCCATCTACAGACTTCTGATCACATGTGAAAAACTTATATCTTTCATATGTCACATTTTTCCTTGGCACAAAGTAATCTTCAAACTTTTACATTATAGAAGATAGCACCATATTCTGCCCCTCAGCAAACTGAAAACTATTATAAATGTCCAGCACATCCTCTCCTATCACATGAGGAAAATAGATGCCTTCGTTTTGTCAGCCTCTGTATCAGCTCCACATGCAGCAAGATATATATTAAACCTTTGCTTAAATCTTTTCCAGTTTTCAGACAAGTTACCAGACATCAGCATGCCGGTTGGAGGAGCTAGTTTATCCATGGTTACTCACTGTTTGAAGATAGGAGCACACGGCAGGTTTTGCAGACACTGAGTGTCACAGCCTTACAGACTGCTGCAGGATTCTTTCACACTCTGAGAGCACTAGCAGTCCAAGTTAAACTTCTTCTGACACCATGTTTTGTTCATATGTTTGTAAATCCAGTCATAAGGATACAGAGACATGTGAGGTCACTGCTGTGCTGTGTTATTGCATCACCAACTCCAGGCACACTGCACACTGGACCACCCACTTCCCAGCATTCCCCTGGTCCCAGGGACCATCACTGAAGATTCAGGCTTACACATATTAGTAAGGGAGTGTCTACAAATATTAAGCATTCTAATACACTAACATCACATGCAGCATTTCCGCGTACGTGCAGTGGCAAGACGGACCTGCTGTGAAAGCTGTGGTGGATCCAAGTGCCTGCCAGAGACGGAATGGTTTGCAATGTGTATGTGCATTACGCTACCACACGGCAGGGACACAGCAAAGTCTGGAAGGCTTTGCTGATGCTGGAATGGCATTTGCTGGGGACATACTGCTAATGTCATCTATAGGCGATGTAAGCGGTACAGTAATAAGCAATGATAAGAGAAGCCTACCGCTGTTTGCTCAGTACAGAATGGAGGATGTGACAGCTGTTGGAAGTGGCAAGAAAATAATATCTCAGTAACAGTGTTAAATGGAGCAGCCAACTGTCCTTAAAACATGCTGCAAAGAGCATAGCCTATCATCACACAACCCTAGAACACCCCCCCAACAGCAAAGCCTATCATCACACATTACGAGTCGACCTCCCCCCCCCCCCAGCAGCGGAGCCTATCATCACACAACCTTAGGACACGCCCCCAGCAGAGGAGCCTATCACACAACCTTAGAACACGCCCCCAGCAGTGGAGCCTATCATCGCACAACCTTAGGATCCCCCCCCCCCCAGCGGCGGAGCCTATCATCACACAACCTTAGGACACGCCCCCAGCAGCGTAGCTTATCAACCCCTAGCAGCAGAGCCTATCATCACACAACCTTAGGACACCTCCCCTCCAGCAGCGGAGCCTACCATCACACAACCTTAGGACACCTCCCCTCCAGCAGCGGAGCCTATCATCACACAACCTTAGGGCACGCCCCCAGCAGTGGAGCCTTTCATCACACAACCCTAGGACACACCTCCAGCAGTGGAGCTTATCAGTACACATCCTTAGGACACACCCCCAGCAGTGGATCCTATCATCACAATCTTAGGACAGCCACCCCCAGCAGTGGATCCTATCATCACACAACCTTAGAACACGCCCCCAGCAGCGGAGCCTATCATCACACAACCTTAGAACACGCCCCCAGCAGCGGAGCCTATCATCACACAACCTTAGGACACCCCGGACACCCCCCCCCCCCCCCCCCCCAGCAACGAAGCATATAAACACAACTCTGCCACCCGCCCTCAAAGGCAGAATCTAAATCAGCAGATATTTTACAAGCAAAAAGTACTGTAGTGTCGTATTCATGCATATCACCTCATGAGCAGCAGGGGGAGCTGTTCTCCTACCACAATTGTTTCTCATACCGCACATGGAGGATACAGCTAATTGAGGAATGTACTAGGAATGTATGCCCCGCCCACTGTGGTGACGTCACCTTGTTCGCCAGCTTCCTTGTGCTAATGCTGATGCTCCTAGGAGACAGGCAGGGGCAGTGTAAATGAGGGGAACAGGCCGGTGTCAGGTGTGCAGTTATATTGCCCATCCCGGCATGTTGCCATCTGCCACTGCGCATGTGCGGGAGACCGGCCGCGGCGGTACTGCATATGTCGCTGCACAGTGCATACACCTGTGTATAATAGTACATACCAGCCAGCTCAGAGCTGCTGTGATTATCTCCTGATTCACCTGGCCGGCACCTATCTCTCCTCTAGTAGCAGCAGAAAGGCAGGGAATGCCGGCACAGAGGGCGGGGCTTCACTGTAATCTGGGCGTGGCTGTGTGCAATATAATGATGAGGTGAATGCTGGGTTATACGGTGTCCCGATGTTCCTTGTGTGAGTGCGGGGATCCCGGCTGCTGCGCTCCGTGTGTGTAACCCTCCCGCTCCTCATCCACAGCTGCCGCGGACTACATCGAGGAGGTAAAGTCGGAATGTCACTATCACAACGGTACTCAGCGTGTGCGCTTTCTGCACAGATATTTCTACAACCAGGAGGAGGATGTATACTTTGACAGTGATGTCGGGTATTACATAGCGAGGACCGAGCACGGGAGACCTGATGCTGATTACTGGAATAACAATAAGGAGATCATAGAGGATGAAAAGAATGCAGTGGAGAGATTCTGCAAACACAACTATGGAGTATGGGACAATACATACGCCATAGAGAGAAGAGGTGAGTGTCCTGTATACACCTGTATTACACCAGCATATATTACATGTATAATATACAGGAGGAGACACTGTGTAATATAACTATACTATTATACACAGCGTCACTAGTGACCGGAGAGGTGAGTGTCCTGTATACACCTGTATTACACCAGCATATATTACATGTATAATATACAGGAGGAGACACTGTGTAATATAACTATACTATTATACACAGCGTCACTAGTGACCGGAGAGGTGAGTGTCCTGTATACACCTGTATTACACCAGCATATATTACATGTATAATATACAGGAGGAGACACTGTGTAATATAACTATACTATTATACACAGCGTCACTAGTGACCGGAGAGGTGAGTGTCCTGTATACACCTGTATTACACCAGCATATATTACATGTATAATATACAGGAGGAGACACTGTGTAATATAACTATACTATTCTACACAGCGTCACTAGTGACCGGAGAGGTGAGTGTCCTGTATACACCTGTATTACACCAGCATATATTACATGTATAATATACAGGAGGAGACACTGTAATATAACTATACTATTATACACAGCGTCACTAGTGACCGGAGAGGTGAGTGTCCTGTATACACCTGTATTACACCAGCATATATTACATTTATAATATACAGGCGGAGACACTGTGTAATATAACTATACTATTCTACACAGCGTCACTAGTGACCGGAGAGGTGAGTGTCCTGTATACACCTGTATTACACCAGCATATATTACATGTATAATATACAGGAGGAGACACTCTGTAATATAACTATACTATTATACACAGCGTCACTAGTGACCGGAGAGGTGAGTGTCCTGTATACACCTGTATTACACCAGCATATATTACATGTATAATATACAGGAGGAGAGACTGTGTAATATAACTATACTATTATACACAGCGTCACTAGTGACCGGAGAGGTGAGTGTCCTGTATACACCTGTATTACACCAGCATATATTACATGTATAATATACAGGAGGAGACACTGTAATATAACTATACTATTATACACAGCATCACTAGTGACCGGAGAGGTGAGTGTCCTGTATACACCTGTATTACACCAGCATATATTACATGTATAATATACAGGAGGAGACACTGTGTAATATAACTATACTATTATACACAGCGTCACTAGTGACCGGAGAGGTGAGTGTCCTGTATACACCTGTATTACACCAGCATATATTACATGTATAATATACAGGAGGAGACACTGTAATATAACTATACTATTATACACAGCATCACTAGTGACCGGAGAGGTGAGTGTCCTGTATACACCTGTATTACACCAGCATATATTACATGTATAATATACAGGAGGAGACACTGTATAAACAGTGAGTGTCCTGTATAAACCTGTATTACACCAGTATATATTACATGTATAATATACAGGAGGAGACACTGTGTAATATAACTATACTATTATACACAGCGTCACTAGTGACCGGAGAGGTGAGTGTCCTGTATACACCTGTATTGCACCAGCATATATTACATGTATAATATACAGGAGGAGACACTGTGTAATATAACTATACTATTATACACAGCGTCACTAGTGACCGGAGAGGTGAGTGTCCTGTATACACCTGTATTACACCAGTATATATTACATGTATAATATACAGGAGGAGACACTGTGTAATATAACTATACTATTATACACAGCGTCACTAGTGACCGGAGAGGTGAGTGTTCTGTATACACCTGTATTACACCAGCATATATTACATGTATAATATACAGGAGGAGACACTGTGTAATATAACTATACTATTATACACAGCGTCACTAGTGACCGGAGAGGTGAGTGTCCTGTATACACCTGTATTACATCAGCTTATATTACATGTATAATATACAGGAGGAGACACTGTGTAATATAACTATACTATTATACACAGCGTCACTAGTGACCGGAGAGGTGAGTGTCCTGTATACACCTGTATTACATCAGCATATATTACATGTATAATATACAGGAGGAGACACTGTGTAATATAACTATACTATTATACACAGCGTCACTAGTGACCGGAGAGGTGAGTGTCCTGTATACACCTGTATTACACCAGCATGTATTACATGTATAATATACAGGAGGAGACACTGTGTAATATAACTATACTATTATACACAGTGTCACTACTGACCGGAGATGTGAGTGTTCTGTATACACCTGTATTACACCAGCATATATTACATGTATAATATACAGGAGGAGACACTGTGTAATATAACTATACTATTATACACAGCGTCACTAGTGACCGGAGAGGTGAGTGTTCTGTATACACCTGTATTACACCAGCATATATTACATGTATAATATACAGGAGGAGACACTGTGTAATATAACTATACTATTATACACAGCGTCACTAGTGACCGGAGAGGTGAGTGTTCTGTATACACCTGTATTACACCAGCATATATTACATGTATAATATACAGGAGGAGACACTGTGTAATATAACTATACTATTATACACAGCGTCACTAGTGACCGGAGAGGTGAGTGTCCTGTATACACCTGTATTACACCAGCATATATTACATGTATAATATACAGGAGGAGACACTGTGTAATATAACTATACTATTATACACAGCGTCACTAGTGACCGGAGAGGTGAGTGTCCTGTATACACCTGTATTATACCAGCATATATTACATGTATAATATACAGGAGGAGACACTGTGTAATATAACTATACTATTATACACAGCGTCACTAGTGACCGGAGAGGTGAGTGTCCTGTATACACCTGTATTACACCAGCATATATTACATGTATAATACACAGGAGGAGACACTGTGTAATATAACTATACTATTATACACAGCGTCACTAGTGACCGGAGAGGTGAGTGTCCTGTATACACCTGTATTACACCAGCATATATTACATGCATAATATACAGGAGGAGACACTGTGTAATATAACTACACTATTATACACAGCGTCACTAGTGACCGGAGAGGTGAGTGTCCTGTATAAACCTGTATTACACCAGTATATATTACATGTATAATATACAGGAGGAGACACTGTGTAATATAACTATACTATTATACACAGCGTCACTAGTGACCGGAGAGGTGAGTGTCCTGTATACACCTGTATTGCACCAGCATATATTACATGTATAATATACAGGAGGAGACACTGTGTAATATAACTATACTATTATACACAGCGTCACTAGTGACCGGAGAGGTGAGTGTCCTGTATACACCTGTATTACACCAGCATATATTACATGTATAATATACAGGAGGAGACACTGTGTAATATAACTATACTATTATACACAGCGTCACTAGTGACCGGAGAGGTGAGTGTCCTGTATACACCTGTATTACACCAGCATATATTACATGTATAATATACAGGAGGAGACACTGTGTAATATAACTATACTATTATACACAGCGTCACTAGTGACAGGAGAGGTGAGTGTCCTGTATACACCTGTATTACACCAGTATATATTACATGTATAATATACAGGAGGAGACACTGTGTAATATAACTATACTATTATACACAGCGTCACTAGTGACCGGAGAGGTGAGTGTTCTGTATACACCTGTATTACACCAGCATATATTACATGTATAATATACAGGAGGAGACACTGTGTAATATAACTATACTATTATACACAGCGTCACTAGTGACCGGAGAGGTGAGTGTCCTGTATACACCTGTATTACATCAGCTTATATTACATGTATAATATACAGGAGGAGACACTGTGTAATATAACTATACTATTATACACAGCGTCACTAGTGACCGGAGAGGTGAGTGTCCTGTATACACCTGTATTACATCAGCATATATTACATGTATAATATACAGGAGGAGACACTGTGTAATATAACTATACTATTATACACAGCGTCACTAGTGACCGGAGAGGTGAGTGTCCTGTATACACCTGTATTACACCAGCATGTATTACATGTATAATATACAGGAGGAGACACTGTGTAATATAACTATACTATTATACACAGTGTCACTACTGACCGGAGATGTGAGTGTTCTGTATACACCTGTATTACACCAGCATATATTACATGTATAATATACAGGAGGAGACACTGTGTAATATAACTATACTATTATACACAGCGTCACTAGTGACCGGAGAGGTGAGTGTTCTGTATACACCTGTATTACACCAGCATATATTACATGTATAATATACAGGAGGAGACACTGTGTAATATAACTATACTATTATACACAGCATCACTAGTGACCGGAGAGGTGAGTGTCCTGTATACACCTGTATTACACCAGCATATATTACATGTATAATATACAGGAGGAGACACTGTGTAATATAACTATACTATTATACACAGCGTCACTAGTGACCGGAGAGGTGAGTGTCCTGTATACACCTGTATTACACCAGCATATATTACATGTATAATATACAGGAGGAGACACTGTGTAATATAACTATACTATTATACACAGCATCACTAGTGACCGGAGAGGTGAGTGTCCTGTATACACCTGTATGACACCAGCATATATTACATGTATAATATACAGGAGGAGACACTGTGTAATATAACTATACTATTATACACAGCGTCACTAGTGACCGGAGAGGTGAGTGTCCTGTATACACCTGTATTATACCAGCATATATTACATGTATAATATACAGGAGGAGACACTGTGTAATATAACTATACCATTATACACAGCGTCACTAGTGACCGGAGAGGTGAGTGTCCTGTATACACCTGTATTACACCAGCATATATTACATGTATAATATACAGGAGGAGACACTGTGTAATATAACTATACTATTATACACAGCGTCACCAGTGACCGGAGAGGTGAGTGTCCTGAATACACCTGTATTACATCAGCTTATATTACATGTATAATATACAGGAGGAGACACTGTGTGATATAACTATACTATTATACATAGCGTCACTAGTGACCGGAGAGGTGAGTGTCCTGTATACACCTGTATTACACCAGCATATATTACATGTATACTATACAGGAGGAGACACTGTGTAATATAACTATACTATTATACACAGCGTCACTAGTGACCGGAGAGGTGAGTGTTCTGTATACACCTGTATTACACCAGCATATATTACATGTATAATATACAGGAGGAGACACCTAGTAATATAACTATACTATTATACACAGCATCACTAGTGACCGGAGACGTGAGTGTCCTGTATACACCTGTATTACACCAGCATATATTACATGTATAATATACAGGAGGAGACACTGTGTAATATAACTATACTATTATACACAGCGTCACTAGTGACCGGAGAGGTGAGTGTCCTGTATACACCTGTATTACATCAGCTTATATTACATGTATAATATACAGGAGGAGACACTGTGTAATATAACTATACTATTATACACAGCGTCACTAGTGACCGGAGAGGTGAGTGTTCTGTGTACACCTGTATTACACCAGCATATATTACATGTATAATATACAGGAGGAGACACTGTGTAATATAACTATACTATTATACACAGCGTCACTAGTGACCGGAGAGGTGAGTGTCCTGTATACACCTGTATTACATCAGCTTATATTACATGTATAATATACAGGAGGAGACACTGTGTAATATAACTATACTATTATACACAGCGTCACTAGTGACCGGAGAGGTGAGTGTCCTGAATACACCTGTATTACACCAGCATATATTACATGTATAATATACAGGAGGAGACACTGTGTAATATAACTGTACTATTATACACCGCGTCACTAGTGACCGGAGAGGTGACTGTCCTGTATACACCTGTATTACATCAGCTTATATTACATGTATAATATACAGGAGGAGACACTGTGTAATATAACTATACTATTATACACAGCAGCACTAGTGACCGGAGAGGTGAGTGTCCTGTATACACCTGTATTACACCAGCATATATTACATGTATAATATACAGGAGGAGACACTGTGTAATATAACTATACTATTATACACAGCGTCACTAGTGACAGGAGAGGTGAGTGTCCTGTATACACCTGTATTACACCAGCATATATTACATGTATGATATACAGGATGAGACACTGTGTAATATAACTATACTATTATACACAGCGTCACTAGTGACCGGAGAGGTGAGTGTCCTGTATACACCTGTATTACACCAACATATATCACATGTATAATATACAGGAGGAGACACTGTGTAATATAACTATACTATTATACACAGCGTCACTAGTGACCGGAGAGGTGAGTGTCCTGTATACACCTGTATTACACCAGCATATATTACATGTATAATATACAGGAGGAGACACTGTGTAATATAACTATACTATTATACACAGCGTCACTAGTGACCGGAGAGGTGAGTGTCCTGTATACATCTGTATTACACCAGCGTATATTACATGTTTAATATACAGGAGGAGACACTGTGTAATATAACTATACTATTATACACAGCGTCACCAGTGACCGGAGAGGGGAGTGTCCTGTATATACCTGTATTACACCAGCATATATTACATGTATAATATACAGGAGGAGACACTGTGTAATATAACTATACTATTATACACAGCGTCACTAGTGACAGGAGAGGTGACTGTCCTGTATACACCTGTATTACACCAGCATATAGTACATGTATAATATACAGGAGGAGACACTGTGTAATATAACTATACTATTATACACAGCGTCACTAGTGACCGGAGAGGTGAGTGTCCTGTATACACCTGTATTACACCAGCATATGTTACATGTATAATATACAGGAGGATACACTGTGTAATATAACTATACTATTATACACAGCGTCACTAGTGACAGGAGAGGTGAGTGTCCTGTATACACCTGTATTACACCAGCATATATTACATGTATAATATACAGGAGGAGACACTGTGTAATATAACTATACTATTATACACAGCATCACTAGTGACCGGAGAGGTGAGTGTCCTGTATACACCTGTATTACACCAGCATATATTACATGTATAATATACAGGAGGAGACACTGTGTAATATAACTATACTATTATACACAGCGTCACTAGTGACCGGAGAGGTGAGTGTCCTGTATACACCTGTATTATACCAGCGTATATTACATGTTTAATATACAGGAGGATACACTGTGTAATATAACTATACTATTATACACAGCGTCACTAGTGACAGGAGAGGTGAGTGTCCTGTATACACCTGTATTACACCAGCATATAGTACATGTATAATATACAGGAGGAGACACTGTGTAATATAACTATACTATTATACACAGCGTCACTAGTGACCGGAGAGGTGACTGTCCTGTATACACCTGTATTACACCAGCATATAGTACATGTATAATATACAGGAGGAGACACTGTGTAATATAACTATACTATTATACACAGCGTCACTAGTGACCGGAGAGGTGAGTGTCCTGTATACACCAGTATTACACCAGCATATATTACATGTATAATATACAGGAGGAGACACCTAGTAATATAACTATACTATTATACACAGCGTCACTAGTGAGCAGAGAGGTGAGTGTCCTGTATACACCTGTATTACACCAGCATATATTACATGTATAATATACAGGAGGAGACACTGTGTAATATAACTATACTATTATACACAGCGTCACTAGTGACCGGAGAGGTGAGTGTCCTGTATACACCTGTATTACACCAGCATATATTACATGTATAATATACAGGAGGAGACACTGTGTAATATAACTATACTATTATACACAGCATCACTAGTGACCGGAGAGGTGAGTGTCCTGTATACACCTGTATTACACCAGCATATATTACATGTATAATATACAGGAGGAGACACTGTGTAATATAACTATACCATTATACACAGCGTCACTAGTGACCGGAGAGGTGAGTGTCCTGTATACACCTGTATTACACCAGCATATATTACATGTATAATATACAGGAGGAGACACTGTGTAATATAACTATACTATTATACACAGCGTCACCAGTGACCGGAGAGGTGAGTGTCCTGAATACACCTGTATTACATCAGCTTATATTACATGTATAATATACAGGAGGAGACACTGTGTGATATAACTATACTATTATACATAGCGTCACTAGTGACCGGAGAGGTGAGTGTCCTGTATACACCTGTATTACACCAGCATATATTACATGTATAATATACAGGAGGAGACACTGTGTAATATAACTATACTATTATACACAGCGTCACTAGTGACCGGAGAGGTGAGTGTCCTGTATACACCTGTATTACACCAGCATATATTACATGTATAATATACAGGAGGAGACACTGTGTAATATAACTATACTATTATACACAGCGTCACTAGTGACCGGAGAGGTGAGTGTCCTATATACACCTGTATTACACCAGCATATATTACATGTATAATATACAGGAGGAGACGCTGTGTAATATAACTATATTATATACACAGCGTCACTAGTGACCGGAGAGGTGAGTGTCCTGTATACACCTGTATTACACCAGCATATATTACATGTATAATATACAGGAGGAAACACTGTGTAATCTAACTATACTATTATACACAGCGTCACTAGTGACCGGAGAGGTGAGTGTCCTGTATACACCAGTATTACACCAGCATATATTACATGTATAATATACAGGAGGAGACACCTAGTAATATAACTATACTATTATACACAGCGTCACTAGTGAGCAGAGAGGTGAGTGTCCTGTATACACCTGTATTACACCAGCATATATTACATGTATAATATACAGGAGGAGACACTGTGTAATATAACTATACTATTATACACAGCGTCACTAGTGACCGGAGAGGTGAGTGTCCTGTATACACCTGTATTACACCAGCATATATTACATGTATAATATACAGGAGGAGACACTGTGTAATATAACTATACTATTATACACAGCGTCACTAGTGACCGTAGAGGTGAGTGTCCTGTGTACACCTGTATTACACCAGCATATATTACATGTATAATATACAGGAGGAGACACTGTGTAATATAACTATACTATTATACACAGCGTCACTAGTGACCGGAGAGGTGAGTGTCCTGTATACACCTGTATTACACCAGCATATATTACATGTATAATATACAGGAGGAGACACTGTGTAATATAACTATACTATTATACACAGCGTCACTAGTGAGCGTAGAGGTGAGTGTCCTGTGTACACCTGTATTACACCAGCATATATTACATGTATAATATACAGGAGGAGACACTGTGTAATATAACTATACTATTATACATAGCGTCACTAGTGACCGGAGAGGTGAGTGTCCTGTATACACCTGTATTACACCAGCATATATTACATGTATAATATACAGGCAGAGACACTGTGTAATATAACTGTACTATTATACACAATGTCACTAGTGACCGGAGAGGTGGGTGTCCTGTATACACCTGTATTATACCAGCATATATTACATGTATAATATACAGGAGGAGACACTGTGTAATATAACTATACTATTATACACAGCGTCACTAGTGACCGGAGAGGTGAGTGTCCTGTATACACCTGTATTACACCAGCATATATTACATGTATAATATACAGGAGGAGACACTGTGTAATATAACTATACTATTATACACAGCGTCACTAGTGACCGGAGAGGTGAGTGTCCTGTATACACCTGTATTACACCAGCATATATTACATGTATAATACACAGGAGGAGACACTGTGTAATATAACTATACTATTATACACAGCATCACTAGTGACCGGAGAGGTGAGTGTCCTGTATACACCTGTATTACACCAGCATATATCACATGTATAATATACAGGAGGAGACACTGTGTAATATAACTATACTATTATACACAGCATCACTAGTGACCGGAGAGGTGAGTGTCCTGTATACACCTGTATTACACCAACATATATCACATGTATAATATACAGGAGGAGACACTGTGTAATATAACTATACTATTATACACAGCGTCACTAGTGACCGGAGAGGTGAGTGTCCTGTATACACCTGTATTACACCAGCATATATTACATGTATAATACACAGGAGGAGACACTGTAATATAACTATACTATTATACACAGCGTCACTAGTGACCGGAGAGGTGAGTGTCCTGTATACACCTGTATTACACCAGCATATGTTACATGTATAATATACAGGAGGATACACTGTGTAATATAACTATACTATTATACACAGCATCACTAGTGACCGGAGAGGTGAGTGTCCTGTATACACCTGTATTACACCAGCATATATTACATGTATAATATACAGGAGGAGACACTGTGTAATATAACTATACTATTATACACAGCGTCACCAGTGACCGGAGAGGTGAGTGTCCTGAATACACCTGTATTACATCAGCTTATATTACATGTATAATATACAGGAGGAGACACTGTGTGATATAACTATACTATTATACATAGCGTCACTAGTGACCGGAGAGGTGAGTGTCCTGTATACACCTGTATTACACCAGCATATATTACATGTATACTATACAGGAGGAGACACTGTGTAATATAACTATACTATTATACACAGCGTCACTAGTGACCGGAGAGGTGAGTGTTCTGTATACACCTGTATTACACCAGCATATATTACATGTATAATATACAGGAGGAGACACCTAGTAATATAACTATACTATTATACACAGCGTCACTAGTGACCGGAGAGGTGAGTGTCCTATATACACCTGTATTACACCAGCATATATTACATGTATAATATACAGGAGGAGACACTGTGTAATATAACTATATTATATACACAGCGTCACTAGTGACCGGAGAGGTGAGTGTCCTGTATACACCTGTATTACACCAGCATATATTACATGTATAATATACAGGAGGAAACACTGTGTAATATAACTATACTATTATACACAGCGTCACTAGTGACCGGAGAGGTGAGTGTCCTGTATACACCAGTATTACACCAGCATATATTACATGTATAATATACAGGAGGAGACACCTAGTAATATAACTATACTATTATACACAGCGTCACTAGTGAGCAGAGAGGTGAGTGTCCTGTATACACCTGTATTACACCAGCATATATTACATGTATAATATACAGGAGGAGACACTGTGTAATATAACTATACTATTATACACAGCGTCACTAGTGACCGGAGAGGTGAGTGTCCTGTATACACCTGTATTACACCAGCATATATTACATGTATAATATACAGGAGGAGACACTGTGTAATATAACTATACTATTATACACAGCGTCACTAGTGACCGGAGAGGTGAGTGTTCTGTATACACCTGTATTACACCAGCATATATTACATGTATAATATACAGGAGGAGACACTGTGTAATATAACTATACTATTATACACAGCGTCACTAGTGACCGGAGAGGTGAGTGTCCTGTATACACCTGTATTACATCAGCTTATATTACATGTATAATATACAGGAGGAGACACTGTGTAATATAACTATACTATTATACACAGCGTCACTAGTGACCGGAGAGGTGAGTGTCCTGTATACACCTGTATTACGCCAGCATATATTACATGTATAATATACAGGAGGAGACACTGTGTAATATAACTATACTATTATACACAGCGTCACTAGTGACCGGAGAGGTGAGTGTCCTGTATACACCTGTATTACACCAGCATATATTACAGGTATAATATACAGGAGGAGACACTGTGTAATATAACTATACTATTATACACAGCGTCACTAGTGACCGGAGAGGTGAGTGTTCTGTATACACCTGTATTACACCAGCATATATTACATGTATAATATACAGGAGGAGACACTGTGTAATATAACTATACTATTATACACAGCATCACTAGTGACCGGAGAGGTGAGTGTCCTGTATACACCTGTATTACACCAGCATATATTACATGTATAATATACAGGAGGAGACACTGTGTAATATAACTATACTATTATACACAGCGTCACTAGTGACCGGAGAGGTGAGTGTCCTGTATACACCTGTATTACATCAGCTTATATTACATGTATAATATACAGGAGGAGACACTGTGTAATATAACTATACTATTATACACAGCGTCACTAGTGACCGGAGAGGTGAGTGTCCTGTATACACCTGTATTACACCAGCATGTATTACATGTATAATATACAGGAGGAGACACTGTGTAATATAACTATACTATTATACACAGTGTCACTACTGACCGGAGATGTGAGTGTTCTGTATACACCTGTATTACACCAGCATATATTACATGTATAATATACAGGAGGAGACACTGTGTAATATAACTATACTATTATACACAGCGTCACTAGTGACCGGAGAGGTGAGTGTCCTGTATACACCTGTATTACACCAGCATATATTACATGTATAATATACAGGAGGAGACACTGTGTAATATAACTATACTATTATACACAGCGTCACTAGTGACAGGAGAGGTGAGTGTCCTGTATACACCTGTATTACACCAGCATATATTACATGTATAATATACAGGAGGAGACACTGTGTAACATAACTATACTATTATACACAGTGTCACTAGTGACCGGAGAGGTGAGTGTCCTGTATACACCTGTATTACATCAGCTTATATTACATGTATAATATACAGGAGGAGACACTGTGTAATATAACTATACTATTATACACAGCGTCACTAGTGACCGGAGAGGTGAGTGTCCTGTATACACCTGTATTACATCAGCTTATATTACATGTATAATATACAGGAGGAGACACTGTGTAATATAACTATACTATTATACACAGCGTCACTAGTGACCGGAGAGGTGAGTGTCCTGAATACACCTGTATTACACCAGCATATATTACATGTATAATATACAGGAGGAGACACTGTGTAATATAACTGTACTATTATACACAGCGTCACTAGTGACCGGAGAGGTGACTGTCCTGTATACACCTGTATTACATCAGCTTATATTACATGTATAATATACAGGAGGAGACACTGTGTAATATAACTATACTATTATACACAGCAGCACTAGTGACCGGAGAGGTGAGTGTCCTGTATACATCTGTATTACACCAGCGTATATTACATGTTTAATATACAGGAGGAGACACTGTGTAATATAACTATACTATTATACACAGCGTCACCAGTGACCGGAGAGGGGAGTGTCCTGTATATACCTGTATTACACCAGCATATATTACATGTATAATATACAGGAGGAGACACTGTGTAATATAACTATACTATTATACACAGCGTCACTAGTGACAGGAGAGGTGAGTGTCCTGTATACACCTGTATTACACCAGCGTATATTACATGTTTAATATACAGGAGGATACACTGTGTAATATAACTATACTATTATACACAGCGTCACCAGTGACCGGAGAGGGGAGTGTCCTGTATATACCTGTATTACACCAGCATATATTACATGTATAATATACAGGAGGAGACACTGTGTAATATAACTATACTATTATACACAGCGTCACTAGTGACAGGAGAGGTGAGTGTCCTGTATACACCTGTATTACACCAGCATATGTTACATGTATAATATACAGGAGGATACACTGTGTAATATAACTATACTATTATACACAGCGTCACTAGTGACAGGAGAGGTGAGTGTCCTGTATACACCTGTATTACACCAGCATATAGTACATGTATAATATACAGGAGGAGACACTGTGTAATATAACTATACTATTATACACAGCGTCACTAGTGACCGGAGAGGTGAGTGTCCTGTATACACCTGTATTACACCAGCATATAGTACATGTATAATATACAGGAGGAGACACTGTGTAATATAACTATACTATTATACACAGCGTCACTAGTGACCGGAGAGGTGACTGTCCTGTATACACCTGTATTACACCAGCATATAGTACATGTATAATATACAGGAGGAGACACTGTGTAATATAACTATACTATTATACACAGCGTCACTAGTGACCGGAGAGGTGAGTGTCCTGTATACACCTGTATTACACCAGCATATGTTACATGTATAATATACAGGAGGATACACTGTGTAATATAACTATACTATTATACACAGCGTCACTAGTGACAGGAGAGGTGAGTGTCCTGTATACACCTGTATTACACCAGCATATATTACATGTATAATATACAGGAGGAGACACTGTGTAATATAACTATACTATTATACACAGCGTCACTAGTGACCGGAGAGGTGAGTGTCCTGTATACACCTGTATTACACCAGCATATATTACATGTATAATATACAGGAGGAGACACTGTGTAATATAACTATACTATTATACACAGCATCACTAGTGACCGGAGAGGTGAGTGTCCTGTATACACCTGTATTACACCAGCATATATTACATGTATAATATACAGGAGGAGACACTGTGTAATATAACTATACTATTATACACAGCGTCACTAGTGACCGGAGAGGTGAGTGTCCTGTATACACCTGTATTATACCAGCATATATTACATGTATAATATACAGGAGGAGACACTGTGTAATATAACTATACCATTATACACAGCGTCACTAGTGACCGGAGAGGTGAGTGTCCTGTATACACCTGTATTACACCAGCATATATTACATGTATAATATACAGGAGGAGACACTGTGTAATATAACTATACTATTATACACAGCGTCACCAGTGACCGGAGAGGTGAGTGTCCTGAATACACCTGTATTACATCAGCTTATATTACATGTATAATATACAGGAGGAGACACTGTGTGATATAACTATACTATTATACATAGCGTCACTAGTGACCGGAGAGGTGAGTGTCCTGTATACACCTGTATTACACCAGCATATATTACATGTATAATATACAGGAGGAGACACTGTGTAATATAACTATACTATTATACACAGCGTCACTAGTGACCGGAGAGGTGAGTGTCCTGTATACACCTGTATTACACCAGCATATATTACATGTATAATATACAGGAGGAGACACTGTGTAATATAACTATACTATTATACACAGCGTCACTAGTGACCGGAGAGGTGAGTGTCCTGTATACACCTGTATTACACCAGCATATATTACATGTATAATATACAGGAGGAGACACTGTGTAATATAACTATACTATTATACACAGCGTCACTAGTGACCGGAGAGGTGACTGTCCTGTATACACCTGTATTACACCAGCATATATTACATGTATACTATACAGGAGGAGACACTGTGTAATATAACTATACTATTATACACAGCGTCACTAGTGACCGGAGAGGTGAGTGTTCTGTATACACCTGTATTACACCAGCATATATTACATGTATAATATACAGGAGGAGACACCTAGTAATATAACTATACTATTATACACAGCGTCACTAGTGACCGGAGAGGTGAGTGTCCTATATACACCTGTATTACACCAGCATATATTACATGTATAATATACAGGAGGAGACACTGTGTAATATAACTATATTATATACACAGCGTCACTAGTGACCGGAGAGGTGAGTGTCCTGTATACACCTGTATTACACCAGCATATATTACATGTATAATATACAGGAGGAAACACTGTGTAATATAACTATACTATTATACACAGCGTCACTAGTGACCGGAGAGGTGAGTGTCCTGTATACACCAGTATTACACCAGCATATATTACATGTATAATATACAGGAGGAGACACCTAGTAATATAACTATACTATTATACACAGCGTCACTAGTGAGCAGAGAGGTGAGTGTCCTGTATACACCTGTATTACACCAGCATATATTACATGTATAATATACAGGAGGAGACACTGTGTAATATAACTATACTATTATACACAGCGTCACTAGTGACCGGAGAGGTGAGTGTCCTGTATACACCTGTATTACACCAGCATATATTACATGTATAATATACAGGAGGAGACACTGTGTAATATAACTATACTATTATACACAGCGTCACTAGTGACCGTAGAGGTGAGTGTCCTGTGTACACCTGTATTACACCAGCATATATTACATGTATAATATACAGGAGGAGACACTGTGTAATATAACTATACTATTATACACAGCGTCACTAGTGACCGGAGAGGTGAGTGTCCTGTATACACCTGTATTACACCAGCATATATTACATGTATAATATACAGGAGGAGACACTGTGTAATATAACTATACTATTATACACAGCGTCACTAGTGAGCGTAGAGGTGAGTGTCCTGTGTACACCTGTATTACACCAGCATATATTACATGTATAATATACAGGAGGAGACACTGTGTAATATAACTATACTATTATACATAGCGTCACTAGTGACCGGAGAGGTGAGTGTCCTGTATACACCTGTATTACACCAGCATATATTACATGTATAATATACAGGCAGAGACACTGTGTAATATAACTGTACTATTATACACAATGTCACTAGTGACCGGAGAGGTGGGTGTCCTGTATACACCTGTATTATACCAGCATATATTACATGTATAATATACAGGAGGAGACACTGTGTAATATAACTATACTATTATACACAGCGTCACTAGTGACCGGAGAGGTGAGTGTCCTGTATACACCTGTATTACACCAGCATATATTACATGTATAATACACAGGAGGAGACACTGTGTAATATAACTATACTATTATACACAGCGTCACTAGTGACCGGAGAGGTGAGTGTCCTGTATACACCTGTATTACACCAGCATATATTACATGTATAATACACAGGAGGAGACACTGTGTAATATAACTATACTATTATACACAGCGTCACTAGTGAGCAGAGAGGTGAGTGTCCTGTATACACCTGTATTACACCAACATATATCACATGTATAATATACAGGAGGAGACACTGTGTAATATAACTATACTATTATACACAGCGTCACTAGTGACCGGAGAGGTGAGTGTCCTGTATACACCTGTATTACACCAGCATATATTACATGTATAATACACAGGAGGAGACACTGTGTAATATAACTATACTATTATACACAGCGTCACTAGTGACCGGAGAGGTGAGTGTCCTGTATACACCTGTATTACACTAGCATATATTACATGTATAATATACAGGAGGAGACACTGTGTAATATAACTATACTATTATACACAGCGTCACTAGTGACCGGAGAGGTGAGTGTCCTGTATACACCTGTATTACACCAGCTTATATTACATGTATAATATACAGGAGGAGACACTGTGTAATATAACTATACTATTATACACAGCGTCACTAGTGACCGGAGAGGTGAGTGTCCTGTATACACCTGTATTACACCAGCATATATTACATGTATAATATACAGGAGGAGACACTGTGTAATATAACTATACTATTATACACAGCGTCACTAGTGACCGGAGAGGTGAGTGTCCTGTATACACCTGTATTACACCAGCATATATCACATATATAATATACAGGAGGAGACACTGTGTAATATAACTATACTATTATACACAGCGTCACTAGTGACCGGAGAGGTGAGTGTCCTGTATACACCTGTATTACACCAGCATATATTACATGTATAATGTACAGGAGGAGACACTGTGTAATATAACTATACTATTATACACAGCGTCACTAGTGACCGGAGAGGTGAGTGTCCTGTATACACCTGTATTACACCAGCATATATTACATGTATAATATACAGGAGGAGACACTGTGTAATATAACTATACTATTATACACAGCGTCACTAGTGACCGGAGAGGTGAGTGTCCTGTATACACCTGTATTACACCAGCATATATTACATGTATAATATACAGGAGGAGACACTGTGTAATATAACTATACTATTATACACAGCGTCACTAGTGACCGGAGAGGTGAGTGTCCTGTATACACCTGTATGACACCAGCATATATTACATGTATAATATACAGGAGGAGACACTGTGTAATATAACTATACTATTATACACAGCGTCACTAGTGACCGGAGAGGTGAGTGTCCTGTATACACCTGTATTACACCAGCATATATTACATGTATAATATACAGGAGGAGACACTGTGTAATATAACTATACTATTATACACAGCGTTACTAGTGACCGGAGAGGTGAGTGTCCTGTATACACCTGTATTACACCAGCATATATTACATATATAATATACAGGAGGAGACACTGTGTAATATAACTATACTATTATACACAGCATCACTAGTGACCGGAGAGGTGAGTGTCCTGTATACACCTGTATGACACCAGCATATATTACATGTATAATATACAGGAGGAGACACTGTGTAATATAACTATACTATTATACACAGCGTCACTAGTGACAGGAGAGGTGACTGTCCTGTATACACCTGTATTACACCAGCATATATTACATGTATAATATACAGGAGGAGACACTGTGTAATATAACTATACTATTATACACAGCGTCACTAGTGACCGGAGAGGTGAGTGTCCTGTATACACCTGTATTACACCAACATATATTACATGTATAATATACAGGAGGAGACACTGTGTAATATAACTATACTATTATACACAGCGTCACTAGTGACCGGAGAGGTGATTGTCCTGTATACACCTGTATTACACCAGCATATATTACATGTATAATATACAGGAGGAGACACTGTGTAATATAACTATACTATTATACACAGCGTCACTAGTGACCGGGGAGGTGAGTGTCCTGTATACACCTGTATTACACCAGCATATATTACATGTATAATATACAGGAGGAGACACTGTGTAATATAACTATACTATTATACACAGCGTCACTAGTGACCGGAGAGGTGAGTGTCCTGTATACACCTGTATGACACCAGCATATATTACATGTATAATATACAGGAGGAGACACTGTGTAATATAACTATACTATTATACACAGCGTCACTAGTGACCGGAGAGGTGAGTGTCCTGTATACACCTGTATGACACCAGCATATATTACATGTATAATATACAGGAGGAGACACTGTGTAATATAACTATACTATTATACACAGCGTCACTAGTGACCGGAGAGGTGAGTGTCCTGTATACACCTGTATTACACCAGCATATATCACATGTATAATATACAGGAGGAGACACTGTGTAATATAACTATACTATTATACACAGCGTCACTAGTGAGCGGAGAGGTGAGTGTCCTGTATACACCTGTATTACACCAGCTTATATTACATGTATAATATACAGGAGGAGACACTGTGTAATATAACTATACTATTATACACAGCGTCACTAGTGAGCGGAGAGGTGAGTGTCCTGTATACACCTGTATTACACCAGCTTATATTACATGTATAATATACAGGAGGAGACACTGTGTAATATAACTATACTATTATACACAGCGTTACTAGTGACCGGAGAGGTGAGTGTCCTGTATACACCTGTATTACACCAGCATATATTACATGTATAATATACAGGCAGAGACACTGTGTAATATAACTGTACTATTATACACAATGTCACTAGTGACCGGAGAGGTGGGTGTCCTGTATACACCTGTATTACACCAGCATATATTACAGGTATAATATATAGGAGGAGACACTGTGTAATATAACTATACTATTATACACAGCGTCACTAGTGACCGGAGAGGTGAGTGTCCTGTATACACCTGTATTACACCAGCATATATTACATGTATAATACACAGGAGGAGACACTGTGTAATATAACTATACTATTATACACAGCATCACTAGTGACCGGAGAGGTGAGTGTCCTATATACACCTGTATTACACCAGCATATATTACATGTATAATATACAGGAGGAGACACTGTGTAATATAACTATACTATTATACACAGCGTCACTAGTGACCGGAGAGGTGAGTGTCCTGTATACACCTATATTACACCAGCATATATTACATGTATAATATACAGGAGGAGACACTGTGTAATATAACTATACTATTATACACAGCGTCACTAGTGACCGGAGAGGTGAGTGTCCTGTATACACCTATATTACACCAGCATATATTACATGTATAATATACAGGAGGAGACACTGTGTAATATAACTATACTATTATACACAGCGTCACTAGTGACCGGAGAGGTGAGTGTCCTGTATACACCTATATTACACCAGCATATATTACATGTATAATACACAGGAGGAGACACTGTGTAATATAACTATACTATTATACACAGCGTCACTAGTGACCGGAGAGGTGAGTGTCCTGTGTACACCTGTATTACACCAGCATATATTACATGTATAATATACAGGAGGAGACACTGTGTAATATAACTATACTATTATACACAGCGTCACTAGTGACCGGAGAGGTGAGTGTCCTGTATACACCTGTATGACACCAGCATATATTACATGTATAATATACAGGAGGAGACACTGTGTAATATAACTATACTATTATACACAGCGTCACTAGTGACAGGAGAGGTGACTGTCCTGTATACACCTGTATTACACCAGCATATAGTACATGTATAATATACAGGAGGAGACACTGTGTAATATAACTATACTATTATACACAGCGTCACTAGTGACCGGAGAGGTGAGTGTCCTGTATACACCTGTATTACACCAGCATATATTACATGTATAATATACAGGAGGAGACACTGTGTAATATAACTATACTATTATACACAGCGTCGCTAGTGACCGGAGAGGTGAGTGTCCTGTATACACCTGTATGACACCAGCATATATTACATGTATAATATACAGGAGGAGACACTGTGTAATATAACTATACTATTATACACAGCGTCACTAGTGACCGGAGAGGTGAGTGTCCTGTATACACCTGTATTACACCAGCATATATTACATGTATAATATACAGGAGGAGACACTGTGTAATATAACTATACTATTATACACAGCGTTACTAGTGACCGGAGAGGTGAGTGTCCTGTATACACCTGTATTACACCAACATATATTACATGTATAATATACAGGAGGAGACACTGTGTAATATAACTATACTATTATACACAGCGTCACTAGTGACCGGAGAGGTGATTGTCCTGTATACACCTGTATTACACCAGCATATATTACATGTATAATATACAGGAGGAGACACTGTGTAATATAACTATACTATTATACACAGCGTCACTAGTGACCGGGGAGGTGAGTGTCCTGTATACACCTGTATTACACCAGCATATATTACATGTATAATATACAGGAGGAGACACTGTGTAATATAACTATACTATTATACACAGCGTCACTAGTGACCGGAGAGGTGAGTGTCCTGTATACACCTGTATGACACCAGCATATATTACATGTATAATATACAGGAGGAGACACTGTGTAATATAACTATACTATTATACACAGCGTCACTAGTGACCGGAGAGGTGAGTGTCCTGTATACACCTGTATTACACCAGCATATATTACATGTATAATATACAGGAGGAGACACTGTGTAATATAACTATACTATTATACACAGCGTTACTAGTGACCGGAGAGGTGAGTGTCCTGTATACACCTGTATTACACCAGCATATATTACATATATAATATACAGGAGGAGACACTGTGTAATATAACTATACTATTATACACAGCGTTACTAGTGACCGGAGAGGTGAGTGTCCTGTATACACCTGTATGACACCAGCATATATTACATATATAATATACAGGAGGAGACACTGTGTAATATAACTATACTATTATACACAGCGTCACTAGTGACCGGAGAGGTGAGTGTCCTGTATACACCTGTATTACACCAGCATATATTACATGTATAATATACAGGAGGAGACACTGTGTAATATAACTATACTATTATACACAGCGTCACTAGTGACCGGAGAGGTGAGTGTCTTGTATACACCTGTATTACACCAGCATATATCACATGTATAATATACAGGAGGAGACACTGTGTAATATAACTATACTATTATACACAGCGTCACTAGTGACCGGAGAGGTGAGTGTCCTGTATACACCTGTATTACACCAGCATATATTACATGTATAATATACAGGAGGAGACACTGTGTAATATAACTATACTATTATACACAGCGTCACTAGTGACCGGAGAGGTGAGTGTCCTGTATACACCTGTATTACACCAGCATATATTACAGGTATAATATACAGGAGGAGACACTGTGTAATATAACTATACTATTATACACAGCGTCACTAGTGAGCGGAGAGGTGAGTGTCCTGTATACACCTGTATTACGCCAGCATATATTACATGTATAATATACAGGAGGAGACACTGTGTAATATAACTATACTATTATACACAGCGTCACTAGTGACCGGAGAGGTGATTGTCCTGTATACACCTGTATTACACCAGCATATATTACATGTATAATATACAGGAGGAGACACTGTGTAATACAACTATACTATTATACACAGCGTCACTAGTGACAGGAGAGGTGACTGTCCTGTATACACCTGTATTACACCAGCATATATTACATGTATAATACACAGGAGGAGACACTGTGTAATATAACTATACTATTATACACAGCGTCACTACTGACCGGAGAGGTGAGTGTCCTGTATACACCTGTATTACACCAGCATATAGTACATGTATAATATACAGGAGGAGACACTGTGTAATATAACTATACTATTATACACAGCGTCACTAGTGACCGGAGAGGTGAGTGTCCTGTATACACCTGTATTACACCAGCATATATTACATGTATAATATACAGGAGGAGACACTGTGTAATATAACTATACTATTATACACAGCATCACTAGTGACCGGAGAGGTGAGTGTCCTGTATACACCAGCATATATTACATGTATAATATACAGGAGGAGACACTGTGTAATATAACTATACTATTATACACAGCATCACTAGTGACCGGAGAGGTAAGTGTCCTGTATACATACACCTGTATTACACCAGCATATATTACATGTATAATATACAGGAGGAGACACTGTGTAATATAACTATACTATTATACACAGCGTCACTAGTGACCGGAGAGGTGAGTGTCCTGTGTACACCTGTATTACACCAGCATATATTACATGTATAATATACAGGAGGAAACACTGTAATATAACTATACTATTATACACAGCGTCACTAGTGACCGGAGAGGTGAGTGTCCTGTATACACCTGTATTACACCAGCATATATTACATGTATAATATACAGGAGGAGACACTGTGTAATATAACTATACTATTATACACAGCGTCACTAGTGACCGGAGAGGTGAGTGTCCTGTATACACCTGTATTACACCAGCATATATTACAGGTATAATATATAGGAGGAGACACTGTGTAATATAACTATACTATTATACACAGCGTCACTAGTGACAGGAGAGGTGAGTGTCCTGTATACACCTGTATTACACCAGCATATATTACAGGTATAATACACAGGAGGAGACACTGTGTAATATAACTATACTATTATACACAGCGTCACTAGTGACCGGAGAGGTGAGTGTCCTGTATACACCTGTATTACACCAGCATATATTACATGTATAATATACAGGAGGAGACACTGTGTAATATAACTATACTATTATACACCACGTCACTAGTGACCGGAGAGGTGAGTGTCCTGTATACACCTGTATTACACCAGCATATATCACATGTATAATATACAGGAGGTGACACTGTGTAATATAACTATACTATTATACACAGCGTCACTAGTGACCGGAGAGGTGAGTGTCCTGTATACACCTGTATGACACCAGCATATATTAC
The DNA here is from genome assembly GCF_028390025.1 of Pseudophryne corroboree. Classification (NCBI taxonomy): domain Eukaryota; kingdom Metazoa; phylum Chordata; class Amphibia; order Anura; family Myobatrachidae; genus Pseudophryne; species Pseudophryne corroboree. Next base: position 32,708 of record NW_026968665.1, read on the forward strand.
ATGTATAATATACAGGAGGAGACACTGTGTAATATAACTATACTATTATACACAGCGTCACTAGTGACCGGAGAGGTGAGTGTCCTGTATACACCTGTATTACACCAGCATATATCACATGTATAATATACAGGAGGAGACACTGTGTAATATAACTATACTATTATACACAGCGTCACTAGTGAGCGGAGAGGTGAGTGTCCTGTATACACCTGTATTACACCAGCTTATATTACATGTATAATATACAGGAGGAGACACTGTGTAATATAACTATACTATTATACACAGCGTCACTAGTGAGCGGAGAGGTGAGTGTCCTGTATACACCTGTATTACACCAGCTTATATTACATGTATAATATACAGGAGGAGACACTGTGTAATATAACTATACTATTATACACAGCGTTACTAGTGACCGGAGAGGTGAGTGTCCTGTATACACCTGTATTACACCAGCATATATTACATGTATAATATACAGGCAGAGACACTGTGTAATATAACTGTACTATTATACACAATGTCACTAGTGACCGGAGAGGTGGGTGTCCTGTATACACCTGTATTACACCAGCATATATTACAGGTATAATATATAGGAGGAGACACTGTGTAATATAACTATACTATTATACACAGCGTCACTAGTGACCGGAGAGGTGAGTGTCCTGTATACACCTGTATTACACCAGCATATATTACATGTATAATACACAGGAGGAGACACTGTGTAATATAACTATACTATTATACACAGCATCACTAGTGACCGGAGAGGTGAGTGTCCTATATACACCTGTATTACACCAGCATATATTACATGTATAATATACAGGAGGAGACACTGTGTAATATAACTATACTATTATACACAGCGTCACTAGTGACCGGAGAGGTGAGTGTCCTGTATACACCTATATTACACCAGCATATATTACATGTATAATATACAGGAGGAGACACTGTGTAATATAACTATACTATTATACACAGCGTCACTAGTGACCGGAGAGGTGAGTGTCCTGTATACACCTATATTACACCAGCATATATTACATGTATAATATACAGGAGGAGACACTGTGTAATATAACTATACTATTATACACAGCGTCACTAGTGACCGGAGAGGTGAGTGTCCTGTATACACCTATATTACACCAGCATATATTACATGTATAATACACAGGAGGAGACACTGTGTAATATAACTATACTATTATACACAGCGTCACTAGTGACCGGAGAGGTGAGTGTCCTGTGTACACCTGTATTACACCAGCATATATTACATGTATAATATACAGGAGGAGACACTGTGTAATATAACTATACTATTATACACAGCGTCACTAGTGACCGGAGAGGTGAGTGTCCTGTATACACCTGTATGACACCAGCATATATTACATGTATAATATACAGGAGGAGACACTGTGTAATATAACTATACTATTATACACAGCGTCACTAGTGACAGGAGAGGTGACTGTCCTGTATACACCTGTATTACACCAGCATATAGTACATGTATAATATACAGGAGGAGACACTGTGTAATATAACTATACTATTATACACAGCGTCACTAGTGACCGGAGAGGTGAGTGTCCTGTATACACCTGTATTACACCAGCATATATTACATGTATAATATACAGGAGGAGACACTGTGTAATATAACTATACTATTATACACAGCGTCACTAGTGACCGGAGAGGTGAGTGTCCTGTATACACCTGTATGACACCAGCATATATTACATGTATAATATACAGGAGGAGACACTGTGTAATATAACTATACTATTATACACAGCGTCACTAGTGACCGGAGAGGTGAGTGTCCTGTATACACCTGTATTACACCAGCATATATTACATGTATAATATACAGGAGGAGACACTGTGTAATATAACTATACTATTATACACAGCGTTACTAGTGACCGGAGAGGTGAGTGTCCTGTATACACCTGTATTACACCAACATATATTACATGTATAATATACAGGAGGAGACACTGTGTAATATAACTATACTATTATACACAGCGTCACTAGTGACCGGAGAGGTGATTGTCCTGTATACACCTGTATTACACCAGCATATATTACATGTATAATATACAGGAGGAGACACTGTGTAATATAACTATACTATTATACACAGCGTCACTAGTGACCGGGGAGGTGAGTGTCCTGTATACACCTGTATTACACCAGCATATATTACATGTATAATATACAGGAGGAGACACTGTGTAATATAACTATACTATTATACACAGCGTCACTAGTGACCGGAGAGGTGAGTGTCCTGTATACACCTGTATGACACCAGCATATATTACATGTATAATATACAGGAGGAGACACTGTGTAATATAACTATACTATTATACACAGCGTCACTAGTGACCGGAGAGGTGAGTGTCCTGTATACACCTGTATTACACCAGCATATATTACATGTATAATATACAGGAGGAGACACTGTGTAATATAACTATACTATTATACACAGCGTTACTAGTGACCGGAGAGGTGAGTGTCCTGTATACACCTGTATTACACCAGCATATATTACATATATAATATACAGGAGGAGACACTGTGTAATATAACTATACTATTATACACAGCGTTACTAGTGACCGGAGAGGTGAGTGTCCTGTATACACCTGTATGACACCAGCATATATTACATGTATAATATACAGGAGGAGACACTGTGTAATATAACTATACTATTATACACAGCGTCACTAGTGACCGGAGAGGTGAGTGTCCTGTATACACCTGTATTACACCAGCATATATTACATGTATAATATACAGGAGGAGACACTGTGTAATATAACTATACTATTATACACAGCGTCACTAGTGACCGGAGAGGTGAGTGTCTTGTATACACCTGTATTACACCAGCATATATCACATGTATAATATACAGGAGGAGACACTGTGTAATATAACTATACTATTATACACAGCGTCACTAGTGACCGGAGAGGTGAGTGTCCTGTATACACCTGTATTACACCAGCATATATTACATGTATAATATACAGGAGGAGACACTGTGTAATATAACTATACTATTATACACAGCATCACTAGTGACCGGAGAGGTGAGTGTCCTGTATACACCTGTATTACACCAGCATATATTACATGTATAATATACAGGAGGAGACACTGTGTAATATAACTATACTATTATACACAGCGTCACTAGTGACCGGAGAGGTGAGTGTCCTGTATACACCTGTATTACACCAGCATATATTACAGGTATAATATATAGGAGGAGACACTGTGTAATATAACTATACTATTATACACAGCGTCACTAGTGACCGGAGAGGTGAGTGTCCTGTATACACCTGTATTACACCAGCATATATTACATGTATAATACACAGGAGGAGACACTGTGTAATATAACTATACTATTATACACAGCGTCACTAGTGACCGGAGAGGTGAGTGTCCTGTATACACCTGTATGACACCAGCATATATTACATGTATAATATACAGGAGGAGACACTGTGTAATATAACTATACTATTATACACAGCGTCACTAGTGACCGGAGAGGTGAGTGTCCTGTATACACCTGTATGACACCAGCATATATTACATGTATAATATACAGGAGGAGACACTGTGTAATATAACTATAATATTATACACAGCGTCACTAGTGACAGGAGAGGTGACTGTCCTGTATACACCTGTATTACACCAGCATATAGTACATGTATAATATACAGGAGGAGACACTGTGTAATATAACTATACTATTATACACCGCGTCACTAGTGACCGGAGAGGTGAGTGTCCTGTATACACCTGTATTACACCAGCATATATTACATGTATAATATACAGGAGGAGACACTGTGTAATATAACTATACTATTATACACAGCGTCACTAGTGACCGGAGAGGTGAGTGTCCTGTATACACCTGTATTACACCAGCATATATTACATGTATAATATACAGGAGGAGACACTCTGTAATATAACTATACTATTATACACAGCGTCACTAGTGACCGGAGAGGTGAGTGTCCTGTATACACCTGTATTACACCAGCATATATTACATGTATAATATACAGGAGGAGACACTGTGTAATATAACTATACTATTATACACAGCGTCACTAGTGACCGGAGAGGTGACTGTCCTGTATACACCTGTATTACACCAGCATATATTACATGTATAATATACAGGAGGAGACACTGTGTAATATAACTATACTATTATACACAGCGTCACTAGTGAGCGGAGAGGTGAGTGTCCTGTATACACCTGTATTACGCCAGCATATATTACATGTATAATATACAGGAGGAGACACTGTGTAATATAACTATACTATTATACACAGCGTCACTAGTGACCGGAGAGGTGATTGTCCTGTATACACCTGTATTACACCAGCATATATTACATGTATAATATACAGGAGGAGACACTGTGTAATACAACTATACTATTATACACAGCGTCACTAGTGACCGGAGAGGAGAGTGTCCTGTATACACCTGTATTACACCAGCATATATTACATGTATAATATACAGGAGGAGACACTGTGTAATATAACTATACTATTATACACAGCGTCACTAGTGACCGGAGAGGTGGGTGTCCTGTATACACCTGTATTACACCAGCATATATTACATGTATAATATACAGGAGGAGACACTGTGTAATATAACTATACTATTATACACAGCGTCACTAGTGACAGGAGAGGTGACTGTCCTGTATACACCTGTATTACACCAGCATATATTACATGTATAATACACAGGAGGAGACACTGTGTAATATAACTATACTATTATACACAGCGTCACTAGTGACCGGAGAGGTGGGTGTCCTGTATACACCTGTATTACACCAGCATATATTACATGTATAATATACAGGAGGAGACACTGTGTAATATAACTATACTATTATACACAGCGTCACTAGTGACAGGAGAGGTGACTGTCCTGTATACACCTGTATTACACCAGCATATATTACATGTATAATACACAGGAGGAGACACTGTGTAATATAACTATACTATTATACACAGCGTCACTACTGACCGGAGAGGTGAGTGTCCTGTATACACCTGTATTACACCAGCATATAGTACATGTATAATATACAGGAGGAGACACTGTGTAATATAACTATACTATTATACACAGCGTCACTAGTGACCGGAGAGGTGAGTGTCCTGTATACACCTGTATTACACCAGCATATATTACATGTATAATATACAGGAGGAGACACTGTGTAATATAACTATACTATTATACACAGCATCACTAGTGACCGGAGAGGTGAGTGTCCTGTATACACCAGCATATATTACATGTATAATATACAGGAGGAGACACTGTGTAATATAACTATACTATTATACACAGCATCACTAGTGACCGGAGAGGTAAGTGTCCTGTATACATACACCTGTATTACACCAGCATATATTACATGTATAATATACAGGAGGAGACACTGTGTAATATAACTATACTATTATACACAGCGTCACTAGTGACCGGAGAGGTGAGTGTCCTGTGTACACCTGTATTACACCAGCATATATTACATGTATAATATACAGGAGGAAACACTGTAATATAACTATACTATTATACACAGCGTCACTAGTGACCGGAGAGGTGAGTGTCCTGTATACACCTGTATTACACCAGCATATATTACATGTATAATATACAGGAGGAGACACTGTGTAATATAACTATACTATTATACACAGCGTCACTAGTGACCGGAGAGGTGAGTGTCCTGTATACACCTGTATTACACCAGCATATATTACAGGTATAATATATAGGAGGAGACACTGTGTAATATAACTATACTATTATACACAGCGTCACTAGTGACAGGAGAGGTGAGTGTCCTGTATACACCTGTATTACACCAGCATATATTACAGGTATAATACACAGGAGGAGACACTGTGTAATATAACTATACTATTATACACAGCGTCACTAGTGACCGGAGAGGTGAGTGTCCTGTATACACCTGTATTACACCAGCATATATTACATGTATAATATACAGGAGGAGACACTGTGTAATATAACTATACTATTATACACCACGTCACTAGTGACCGGAGAGGTGAGTGTCCTGTATACACCTGTATTACACCAGCATATATCACATGTATAATATACAGGAGGTGACACTGTGTAATATAACTATACTATTATACACAGCGTCACTAGTGACCGGAGAGGTGAGTGTCCTGTATACACCTGTATTACACCAGCATATATTACATGTATAATATACAGGAGGAGACACTGTGTAATATAACTATACTATTATACACAGCGTCACTAGTGACCGGAGAGGTGAGTGTCCTGTATACACCTGTATTACACCAGCATATATTACATGTATAATATACAGGAGGAGACACTGTGTAATATAACTATACTATTATACACAGCGTCACTAGTGACCGGAGAGGTGAGTGTCCTGTATACACCTGTATTACACCAGCATATATTACATGTATAATATACAGGAGGAGACACTGTGTAATATAACTATACTATTATACACCACGTCACTAGTGACCGGAGAGGTGAGTGTCCTGTATACACCTGTATTACACCAGCATATATTACATGTATAATATACAGGAGGAGACACTGTGTAATATAACTATACTATTATACACAGCGTCACTAGTGACCGGAGAGGTGAGTGTCCTGTATACACCTGTATTACACCAGCATATATTACATGTATAATACACAGGAGGAGACACTGTGTAATATAACTATACTATTATACACAGCGTCACTAGTGACCGGAGAGGTGAGTGTCCTGTATACACCTGTATTACACCAGCATATATTACATGTATAATACACAGGAGGAGACACTGTGTAATATAACTATACTATTATACACAGCGTCACTAGTGACCGGAGAGGTGAGTGTCCTGTATACACCTGTATTACACCAGCATATATTACATGTATAATACACAGGAGGAGACACTGTGTAATATAACTATACTATTATACACAGCGTCACTAGTGACCGGAGAGGTGAGTGTCCTGTATACACCTGTATTACACCAGCATATATCACATGTATAATATACAGGAGGAGACACTGTGTAATATAACTATACTATTATACACAGCGTCACTAGTGACCGGAGAGGTGAGTGTCCTGTATACACCTGTATGACACCAGCATATATTACATGTATAATATACAGGAGGAGACACTGTGTAATATAACTATACTATTATACACAGCGTCACTAGTGACCGGAGAGGTGAGTGTCCTGTATACACCTGTATTACACCAGCATATATTACATGTATAATACACAGGAGGAGACACTGTGTAATATAACTATACTATTATACACAGCGTCACTAGTGACCGGAGAGGTGAGTGTCCTGTATACACCTGTATTACACCAGCATATATTACATGTATAATACACAGGAGGAGACACTGTGTAATATAACTATACTATTATACACAGCGTCACTAGTGACCGGAGAGGTGAGTGTCCTGTATACACCTGTATTACACCAGCATATATTACAGGTATAATATATAGGAGGAGACACTGTGTAATATAACTATACTATTATACACAGCGTCACTAGTGACCGGAGAGGTGAGTGTCCTGTATACACCTGTATTACACCAGCATATATTACATGTATAATACACAGGAGGAGACACTGTGTAATATAACTATACTATTATACACAGCGTCACTAGTGACCGGAGAGGTGAGTGTCCTGTATACACCTGTATTACACCAGCATATATTACATGTATAATACACAGGAGGAGACACTGTGTAATATAACTATACTATTATACACAGCGTCACTAGTGACCGGAGAGGTGAGTGTCCTGTATACACCTGTATTACACCAGCATATATTACATGTATAATACACAGGAGGAGACACTGTGTAATATAACTATACTATTATACACAGCGTCACTAGTGACCGGAGAGGTGAGTGTCCTGTATACACCTGTATTACACCAGCATATATTACATGTATAATACACAGGAGGAGACACTGTGTAATATAACTATACTATTATACACAGCGTCACTAGTGACCGGAGAGGTGAGTGTCCTGTATACACCTGTATTACACCAGCATATATTACATGTATAATATACAGGAGGAGACACTGTGTAATATAACTATACTATTATACACAGCGTCACTAGTGACCGGAGAGGTGAGTGTCCTGTATACACCTGTATTACACCAGCATATATCACATGTATAATATACAGGAGGAGACACTGTGTAATATAACTATACTATTATACACAGCGTCACTAGTGACCGGAGAGGTGAGTGTCCTGTATACACCTGTATTACACCAGCATATATTACAGGTATAATATATAGGATGAGACACTGTGTAATATAACTATACTATTATACACAGCGTCACTAGTGACCGGAGAGGTGAGTGTCCTGTATACACCTGTATTACACCAGCATATATTACATGTATAATACACAGGAGGAGACACTGTGTAATATAACTATACTATTATACACAGCGTCACTAGTGACCGGAGAGGTGAGTGTCCTGTATACACCTGTATTACACCAGCATATATTACATGTATAATATACAGGAGGAGAAACTGTGTAATATAACTATACTATTATACACAGCGTCACTAGTGACCGGAGAGGTGAGTGTCCTGTATACACCTGTATTACACCAGCATATATTACATGTATAATACACAGGAGGAGACACTGTGTAATATAACTATACTATTATACACAGCGTCACTAGTGACCGGAGAGGTGAGTGTCCTGTATACACCTGTATTACACCAGCATATATTACATGTATAATACACAGGAGGAGACACTGTGTAATATAACTATACTATTATACACAGCGTCACTAGTGACCGGAGAGGTGAGTGTCCTGTATACACCTGTATTACACCAGTATATATTACATGTATAATATACAGGAGGAGACACTGTGTAATATAACTATACTATTATACACAGCGTCACTAGTGACCGGAGAGGTGAGTGTCCTGTATACACCTGTATTACACCAGCATATATTACATGTATAATATACAGGAGGAGAAACTGTGTAATATAACTATACTATTATACACAGCGTCACTAGTGACCGGAGAGGTGAGTGTCCTGTATACACCTGTATTACACCAGCATATATTACATGTATAATACACAGGAGGAGACACTGTGTAATATAACTATACTATTATACTCAGCGTCACTAGTGACCAGAGAGGTGAGTGTCCTGTATACACCTGACTACACCAGCATATATTACATGTATAATATACAGGAGGAGACACTGTGTAATATAACTATACTATTATACACAGCGTCACTAGTGACCGGAGAGGTGAGTGTCCTGTATACACCTGTATTACACCAGTATATATTACATGTATAATATACAGGAGGAGACACTGTCTAATATAACTGTACACAGCGCCACTAGTGACCGGAGAGGTGAGTGTCCTGTATACACCTGTATTACACCAGTATATATTACATGTATAATATACAGGAGGAGACACTGTGTAATATAACTGTACACAGCGCCACTAGTGACCGGAGAGGTGAGTGTCCTGTATACACCTGTATTACACCAGCATATGTTACATGTATAATATACAGGAGGAGACACTGTGTAATATAACTATACTATTATACACAGTGTCACTAGTGACCGGAGAGGTGAGTGTCCTGTATACACCTGTATTACACCAGCATATATTACATGTATAATATACAGGAGGAGACACTGTGTAATATAACTATACTATTATACACAGCGTCACTAGTGACCGGAGAGGTGAGTGTCCTGTATACACCTGTATTACACCAGCATATATTACATGTATAATATACAGGAGGAGACACTGTCTAATATAACTGTACACAGCGCCTCTAGTGACCGGAGAGGTGAGTGTCCTGTATACACCTGTATTACACCAGCATATATTACATGTGTAATATACAGGAGGAGACACTGTGTAATATAACTATACTATTATACACAGCGTCACTAGTGACCGGAGAGGTGACTGTCCTGTATACACCTGTATTACACCAGCATATATTACATGTATAATATACAGGAGGAGACACTGTCTAATATAACTGTACACAGCGCCACTAGTGACCGGAGAGGTGAGTGTCCTGTATACACCTGTTTCTTTATCATCCACTAGGGGTCACTGGAGTACTCTTGGGATATGGACGGGCTTCCGTAGGAACAGCACTGAATATTTAAATTTAGAAACACTCCACCCTCCATATCCCCGAGCACTACTCAGTGTTTTTTCTGTGCTGAACGTGGTAGCAGCTTAATACCTGAAGTCACGGTTATTTGAAGAGATTTTTCTTTTTCTTTTTCTTTTTTTTTCTACAATTGGCACATCCCTTTCCCCCTTCCAAAAGGCAGGGTCAGGGATAGTGCAGCTGCTGATAGCAGCACGGGCGTGTCGGGCCTCTCTGAAAGAGCTCCCTCACAGCCCACACATCCTGCTGCACTGGCTGGCCGGCGCTTGTTGAAGAAGCCCCGTCGGAGCCTCATTACAGACTGCAGGTATGTGAGAACGGGGCGGTCAGCTTCCGCTGCCGTCCCGAGGAGAGGAGAAGGCGCTTGTGTTCTTTATAGCGGCGGCGGCAGCAGGCCGCCCGCCGAGCGAACAGCTGATGGCCGCGGGTAATACTGGCCTCCGGGTCTCCGTTCCAGCGGTTCTTGTAGACACGGCCGCCGCTACAGGTTATCTCCCCGCTTCAGGCCGCCGCTTCTCTCAATGCTCCGGCCGCCGCTTGTATCGCTGGGGGCCCTAATCTAGACTATCAGCCCGATGCCCGGCCCGCACTGCACACTACGGAAGCAGCTGCGAGGGGGGGTAGAGAGGGGACAGCAGCAGGCTGTTGAATGCCATCTCTGTACAGCGTCTCATGCAATGAATGTTATGCACATTTTATACAGGGAGACTGTGTACTGTGATTATATGTTTAAGCACATTTTATATATATAATATATAATGAGGCTTTTGCTGGCAGGGAGACTGTGGATAATATCAGTATGATTCTGTGATTATATGTTTAAGCACATTTTATATATATAATATATATATGAGGATTTTGCTGGCAGGGAGACTGTGTATAATATCAGTATGAAACTGTGATTATATGTTTAAGCATGGCAGCCATTAACCATGCTTCGTGTGGCAGCCATTAATCATGCTTCCTGTGTCTTCCTCTGTGATTCCAGAAGGTTCCTGTCTTACATCTCTACACCACCGGAGGCACAGGGGTGTTAGTGGGAATTTGGGATCACATTTCATAGTACTGGCCACGTGTACTGCACTTGGCCAGATATATATACAGAGACACCTTATTGCTATTTTACTGAGTCGTGCAGGTGTCTGTTTTTTGTGTATTGTATTGTCTGTCGCCATAATGAGTAAGGCACCAGCAAAAACTAAAAAGCATAATTGCAAAGTCTGTAGCAGTGGGTTACCAGATGCATCTACCACATGTACAGTATGTTTTGTGGATTCCGTTCATAATACCATTTCTCCTCCGGTTTTACAACCAATTTCCTCACCGGACCCTCCGTGGAGTATGTTAGTGAATGTACTGGAGAGATTTCAGACAGAAATGACCGCTGCTCGTCTGGAGCGAGAAACGTTAAGATCTGAGTCTAGGGTGAGACCGCCAGAACTACCGGAGGCGTCTCAGCCTTGCGTAAGGTCCAAATCCATTTTGGGCAAACGGGATAATTTTCATATGTCTTATGATTTTCCAGTGTCTGCTATGTTGCATTCTGACGATTCCATCCCAGACCTCACGGAACACGATGAGGGTGAGGAGGGCGAAGTGGAGTCAGATGGCGAGGATGTTAACAGTTCCGGCATTGATGATCTCATCAGAGCGGTACGGCAGTCTCTAAGGTTTCCTGAAGCTGAGCAGCCTCTCACCAATGATCAGGTCGTATTTACTAAACGACGGAAGACGCCAGTAAGTTTTCCTGTGTCGGATTCTCTAAATCAGATGTTAGTAGAAACAAGACAGAATCCAGATAAACGGTTTTCTATACCTCGCAGATTTAAGTCTAGTTATCCGTTTCCAGACTCGGTAACGTGTACATGGGAGAATCCACCAATAGTTGATTCTTCAGTGTCAAAGCTTACCAAGAAATTAACCATACCAGTGCCAGCAGCTACTACGCTTAAAGATCCTTCAGATCGCAAGATAGAAACTATGCTAAAAACCATGTATGTAGCAGCAGGTGTGATGCTAAGACCTGGATTGGTTGGCATTTGGGTAACTAAGGCGCTCATAATATGGCTTACAGAACTCAAATCTGCTTTACATGACGAAAACCTGATAATTCAGGTAAATCAAATGATTGAGGCTGTAGAGTATCTCTGTACAGCGTCTACTGACGTCTGTCAGCTCACTTCTCGTATTTCATCTTCGCTAGTTACGGCAAGAAGAGCACTCTACCTGCGTACTTATCAAGCGGAGGCAGAGGTCAAACGAAGTATAGAGGCATTGCCTTACGATGGCAAGAAGTTGTTTGGTCCAGAATTGGACGCATGGATTAAGGAGGCTACGGGAGGTAAGTCTGTATTCTTACCATTGCCTCCACCTGCGCCAAGAAGAAGGTACGCTGGACCTTCGTTCAAATCCTTTAGACCTCAGCCCTTTCGAGGACGTGGCAGAGGATCGGCCACACCTGCTAGACGTGGTCGAGGACGTGGTTTCCATCAAACCAACACAACTCGCTAAGGCTACCGACAAGCCAGTGGCATGACGGGTTACCAGCCCATCTCGGTTCTCCAATTGTGGGAGCACGCCTTCAGAAGTTCCAGGGGGCGTGGTTCCACACATCCGCGGAGGGCTGGATTCGCAATTTAGTGTTAAAAGGTTACAAAATAGAGTTCGACTGTCTGCCGCCTCTGCGGTTTTTCAAGACAGGATTGCCTCTGTCGGACGACAAGAGGACAGTTTTGCAAATTGCCATTCAGTCCTTACTGGATTCGGCAGTGTTGATTCCGGTCCCTGTACACCAACAGGGTCAGGGTTATTATTCAAGTCTATTTGTGGTCCCGAAGCCGGATGGCTCAGTCAGACCAATATTGAACTTAAAGGGACTCAATCAGTACGTAACTTACTACAGATTCAAAATGGAGTCTCTACGTTCGGTGATTGCGGGGTTAGAGACCAAGGAATTTATGATTGCGCTAGACCTCAAGGATGCGTACTTACACATTCCAATTTGGCAGCCTCATCAGAAATTCTTACGATTTGCAATACGCCAGAACCATTACCAGTTTCAGGCTCTGCCGTTTGGCCTGTCATCAGCGCCTCGGGTATTCACCAAAGTAATGTCTGTGATGATAGCTCACCTCAGATCCCTGGGAGTGACAATAGTTCCGTATTTAGACGATCTGCTCATCAAAGCTCCGTCTCAACAGATACTTACCCAACATGCGCTGCTAACATACAATGTACTGGTTCACCACGGTTGGATTGTAAATTTCAAGAAATCACATCTAATTCCGTCTCAACGCCTTCAGTTCCTAGGTATGATTCTCGATACGGTCAATCAAAGGATTTACCTACCACAACAGAAAGTACAAATGCTACGCCATCTAGTACAATTAGTGCTCAAGCCACGCACAGTGTCGGTACACTTGTGCATTCGCCTGTTAGGCACAATGGTGGCAGCTTTCGAGGCGCTTCAGTTCGGAAGATTTCACTCTCGTCCATTTCAGCTGAACGTGCTTGCCCAGTGGTCGGGCTCGTATCTGCAGATTCACCACAGGGTGAGGTTGTCACCAATAGCAAGAGTATCTCTGCTATGGTGGCTCAAGGAACACAATTTAACCGCAGGAAGACAGTTCGGAGTTTGCAGTTGGATAATTCTAACTACGGACGCCAGTCTCAGAGGTTGGGGAGCGGTAATTCGAAATTGTCAGCTCCAGGGTCTCTGGGCGGATCACGAGAAATTGCTGTCTATAAATGTTCTAGAACTCCGCGCAATTTTCAATGCGCTACGACAAGCAGTGCACATGATTCGCTCTCAGCCTGTCCAAGTGCAGTCGGACAATGCGACAGCGGTCGCATACATCAACAAACAAGGAGGAACAAGAAGCCGCATGGCAATGCGGGAAGTAGCTCGAATCCTCAATTGGGCGGAATGCCACCAGGTGATATTGTCGGCCGTGTTCATTCCGGGAGTGGACAACTGGGAAGCGGATTATCTCAGTCGTCGGGATTTTCACCCAGGCGAATGGTCATTAAATCCAGAAGTGTTTCACATGTTGGTTCAGCGATGGGGATATCCTCAGGTGGACCTGATGGCATCTCGACACAATCATCAAACGCCCCAGTATGTGTCCAGAACAAGAGATCCAAAGGCAGTCGCGGTGGATGCTCTCACTGTCGCGTGGCCGTACAGTCTTGTGTATCTGTTTCCACCGTTTCCGCTGCTCCCTCTGGTGCTAAAACGGATCAAAAGAGAGTCGCTCACAGTCATACTAGTGGCGCCTCATTGGCCTCGGAGAGCTTGGTTCTCGGATCTTCGAGGATTACTCGCAGACGATCCGTGGACGCTCCCGATACGTCCAGACCTGTTACAACAGGGTCCGTTTCTTTACCCCGATTTAGCGCGGCTGCGTTTGACGGGGTGGCTGTTGAGACCGCCCTCTTAAGAAGAGAGGGCATTCCAGATTCAGTTATACCAACCATGTTACGAGCTAGGAAGCCGGTTACGGCAGCTCATTATTACAGAATATGGCGTGCATATATAGGTTGGTGTGAAGCTCGGCAATTTCCGACATCAGCTTTCAAGGTATGCCGCCTGTTGTTGTTTCTACAAACAGGGTTAGATGGAGGATTGCGCTTATCTACACTAAAGGTGCAGGTATCTGCTTTGTCAATTTACTTTCAAAGACGATTGGCTCTATTGCCGTCTATACGCACTTTTCTCCAAGGTGTACTCAGGGTACAGCCTCCATTCATTCCACCTACAGCGCCATGGGACTTGAATCTGGTTTTGGAGTTCTTACAGTCTTCACATTTTGAACCCTTACAGCAAGTGGATATAAAGTTTCTCACTTGGAAAACAATTTTTCTCTTAGCCTTAGCTTCGGCAAGGCGTGTTTCGGATTTGGGTGCCTTGTCATGCAAGCCACCGTATTTGGTGTTTCATGATGACAGAGCGGAACTTCGGACGAATCCCGCCTTCTTACCAAAGGTAGTGTCATCTTTTCACATCAATCAACCAATAGTAGTTCCTGTGTTGACAGCACATTCTGGAACTCTGGATGTGGTTCGCGCATTACGCGTTTATGTATCCCGAACGTCTTCAGTTCGTAAGACGGATACGTTATTTGTTCTCTATGATGCTGCCAAGATGGGTTGGCCAGCATCTAAACAAACTTTATCCAGATGGATAAAACTGACCATACGCCAGGCTTACCTTCATGCTAGGTTACAACCGCCTACGTCAGTAACCGCTCATTCCACACGTTCGGTGGGAACTTCATGGGCAGCTGGTCGTGGGGCTTCTGCGACGCAGCTTTGCCGGGCGGCTACATGGTCTTCAGTGCACACGTTTGTGCGCTTTTACAAGTTTGATACTTTTGCGGCATCAGCATCTAGCTTTGGCCGCCTAGTGTTACAAGTGCCAAACAGCTCTCCCGCCCACGGGGGAAGCTTTGGTACGTCCCAAGAGTACTCCAGTGACCCCTAGTGGATGATAAAGAAAATAGGATTTTGGTACTTACCAGGTAAATCCTTTTCTTTGAATCCATAGGGGGCACTGGACGCCCACCCAGAGCAGTTTTATCTACTTGTGGTTAGTTCTGAGGATCTTATGGTAACACACTTTCACCGACTGGTTCAAAGTACAAGTGCTGGTTAGAGTGTCAACTGTTTAGTTGTCAGTAACGTTATGTGTTAACTTCGTTATTGTCAGTTATGTTATATGTAATACTCCATTATCAACCTCTCTTAATTCCTGTTCGGCTCAGTAAAAAACACTGAGTAGTGCTCGGGGATATGGAGGGGTGGAGTGTTTCTAAATTTAAATATTCAGTGCTGTTCCTACGGAAGCCCGTCCATATCCCAAGAGTACTCCAGTGCCCCCTATGGATTCAAAGAAAAGGATTTACCTGGTAAGTACCAAAATCCTATTATTACACCAGCATATATTACATGTATAATATACAGGAGGAGACACTGTCTAATATAACTGTACACAGCGCCACTAGTGACCGGAGAGGTGAGTGTCCTGTATACACCTGTATTACACCAGCATATATCACATGTATAATATACAGGGGGAGACACTGTGTAATATAACTATACTGTTCTACACAGCGTCACTAGTGACCGGAGAGGGGAGTGTCCTGTATACACCTGTATGACACCAGCATATATTACATGTATAATATACAGGAGGAGACACTGTGTAATAAAACTAAACTATTATACACAGCGTCACTAGTGACCGGAGAGGTGAGTGTCCTGTATACAGTACACCTGTATGACACCAGCATATATTACATGTATAATATACAGGAGGAGACACTGTAATATAACTATACTATTATACACAGCGTCACTAGTGACCGGAAAGGTGAGTGTCCTGTATACACCTGTATTACACCAGCATATATTACATGTATAATATACAGGAGGAGACACTGTGTAATATAACTATACTTTCTCTAACGTCCTAGTGGATGCTGGGGACTCCGTCAGGACCATGGGGAATAGCGGGCTCCGCAGGAGACAGGGCACATCTAAATAAAGCTTTTAGGATCACATGGTGCGTACTGGCTCCTCCCCCTATGACCCTCCTCCAAGCCTCAGTTAGGTTTTTGTGCCCGTCCGAGAAGGGTGCAATCTAGGTGGCTCTCCTAAAGAGCTGCTTAGACAAAGTTTTTTTAGGTTTAAATCTCAGTGAGTCCTGCTGGCAACAGGATCACTGCATCGAGGGACTTAGGGGAGAGATTTCCAACTCACCTGCGTGCAGGATGGATTGGAGTCTTAGTCTACTGGACACTTGGCTCCAGAGGGAGTCGGAACACAGGTCATCCTGGGGTTCGTCCCGGAGCCGCGCCGCCGACCCCCCTTACAGATGCTGAAGATCGGAGGTCCGGAAAGCAGGCGGCAGAAGACTCCTCAGTCTTCATGAAGGTAGCGCACAGCACTGCAGCTGTGCGCCATTGTTGCTACACGTCTCACTGATCAGTCACGGAGGGTGCAGGGCGCTGCTGGGGGCGCCCTGGGCAGCAATATAAAATACCTTGAGTGGCGAAAAATACATCACATATAGCCATTAAGGCTATATGTATGTATTTAACCCAGGCCAGTTGTCTTAAAAACCGGGAGAAAAGCCAGCAGAAAAAGGGGCGGAGCTTATTCTCCTCAGCACTCAGCGCCATTTTCCTGCTCAGCTCCGCTGGTGAGGAAGGCTCCCAGGACTCTCCCCTGCACTGCACTACAGAAACAGGGTAACAAAGAGAAGGGGGGCATAATTTGGCGATATTTATATATATATATTAAAAGCGCTTATAACAAAAACAACACCTTCTAGGGTTGTTTATATACATTTATAGCTCTTTTGGTGTGTGCTGGCAAACTCTCCCTCTGTCTCCCCAAAGGGCTAAGGGTGTCCTGTCTTCGATTAGAGCATTCCCTGTGTGGCTGCTGTGTGTCGGTACGTGTGTGTCGACATGTATGAGGACGATGTTGGTGTGGAGGCAGAGCAATTGCCGGTAATGGTGATGTCACCCCCTAGGGAGTCGACACCGGAATGGATGGCTTTAGTTATGGAATTACGTGATAATGTTAGCACATTACAAAAGTCAGTTGACGAAATGAGACGGCCGGAAAACCAGT
Source organism: Pseudophryne corroboree (assembly GCF_028390025.1). NCBI lineage: Eukaryota > Metazoa > Chordata > Amphibia > Anura > Myobatrachidae > Pseudophryne > Pseudophryne corroboree. The sequence goes on from NW_026968665.1 coordinate 50,756, forward strand.
TAGTACCGGCTCAGGCGTCTCAGACACCGTCAGGGGCTGTAAAACGTCCCTTACCTCAGTCAGTCGACACGGGTACCGACACAGATTAATCTAGTGTCGACGGTGAAGAAACAAACGTATTTTCCAATAGGGCCACACGTTATATGATCACGGCAATGAAGGAGGCTTTGCAGATCTCTGATACTGCTGGTACCTCAAAAAGGGGTATTATGTGGGGGGTGAAAAAACTACCTGTAGCTTTTCCAGAATCAGAGGAATTGAATGACGTGTGTGATGAAGCGTGGGTTAACCCAGATAGAAAACTGCTAATTTCCAAGAAGTTATTGGCATTATACCCTTTCCCACCAGAGGTTAGGGCGCGCTGGGAAACACCCCCTAGGGTGGATAAGGCGCTCACACATTTATCAAAACAAGTGGCGTTGCCGTCTCCTGATACGGCCGCCCTCAAGGATCCAGCAGATAGGAGGCTGGAAACTACACTGAAGAGTATATACACGCATACTGGTGTTATACTGCGACCGGCAATAGCCTCAGCCTGGATGTGCAGTGCTGGGGTAGTGTGGTTGGATTCCCTGACTGAAAATATTGATACCCTGGATAGGGACAGTATTTTATTGACTCTAGAGCAATTAAAGGATGCGTTTCTTTATATGCGAGATGCTCAGAGGGATATTTGTACTCTAGCATCCAGAGTAAGTGCGATGTCCATATCTGCCAGAAGAAGTTTATGGACGCGACAGTGGTCAGGTAATGCGGATTCCAAAAGGCATATGGAAGTATTGCCATATAAAGGAGAGAATTATTTGGGGTCGGTCTTACGGACCTGGTGGCCACGGCAACTGCCGGCAAATCCACCTTTTTACCTCAGACCCCCTCCCAACAGAAAAAGACACCGTCTTTTCAGCCGCAGTCCTTTCGCTCCTATAAAAACAAGCGAGCAAAAGGACAGTCTTATCTGCCGCGAGGCAGAGGAAAGGGTAAGAGAGGGCAGCAAGCAGCCCCTGCCCAGGACCAGAAGCCCGCCCCGGGTTCTACAAAGCCATCAGCATGACGCTGGGGCTTTACAAGCGGACTCAGGAGCGGTGGGGGGTCGACTCAAGATTTTCAGCAATCAGTGGGCTCGCTCACAGGTGGACCCGTGGATCCTGCAGATAGTATCTCAGGGTTACATGTTGGAATTCGAAAAGTCTCCCCCTCGCCGGTTCCTAAAGTCTGCTTTACCAACGTCTCCCTCAGAAAGGACGTCGGTATTGGAAGCCATTCACAAGCTGTATTCTCAGCAGGTGATAGTCAAGGTACCCCTCCTACAACAGGGAAAGGGGTATTATTCCACACTATTTGTGGTACCGAAGCCGGACGGTTCGGTAAGACCTATTCTAAACCTAAAATCCTTGAACCTGTACATACAGAAATTCAAGTTCAAGATGGAGTCACTCAGAGCAGTGATAGCGAATCTGGAAGAAGGGGACTTCATGGTGTCCCTGGACATAAGATGCTTATCTGCATGTCCCAATTTACCCCTCACACCAAGGGTATCTCAGGTTCGTGATACAAGACTGTCATTATCAGTTTCAAACGCTGCCGTTTGGTTTGTCCACGGCTCCTCGGGTCTTTACCAAGGTAATGACCGAAATGATGGTTCTTCTACGAAGAAAAGGCGTATTAATTATCCCTTACTTGGACGATCTCCTGATAAGGGCAAAGTCCAGAGAACAGCTGGAAGTCGGTGTAGCACTAACCCAGGTAGTGCTTCAGCAACACGGGTGGATTCTGAATCTTCCAAAATCTCAATTGACCCCGACAACACGTCTGCTGTTCCTGGGAATGATTCTGGACACGGTTCAGAAAAAGGTGTTTCTCCCGGAGGAGAAAGCAAGGGAGTTATCCGAACTTGTCAGGAATATCCTAAAACCAGGAACTGTGTCAGTACATCAATGCACAAGAGTCCTGGGAAAGATGGTGGCTTCTTACGAAGCAATTCCATTCGGCAGATTCCATGCACGAACATTTCAGTGGGATCTGCTGGACAAATGGTCCGGATCGCATCTGCACATGCATCAGCGGATAACACTGTCACCAAGAACAAGGGTGTCTCTCCTGTGGTGGTTGCAGAGTGCCCATCTGTTAGAGGGCCGCAGATTCGGCATACAGGACTGGGTCCTGGTGACTACGGATGCCAGCTTACGAGGCTGGGGAGCAGTCACACAGGGAAGAAACTTCCAGGGCGTGTGGTCAAACCTGGAGACGTCCCTTCACATAAATATACTGGAGCTAAGAGCGATCTGCAATGCTCTAAGCCTGGCAAAACCGCTGCTTCAGGGTCAGCCGGTGTTGATCCAGTCGGACAACATCACGGCAGTCGCCCACGTAAACCGACAAGGCGGCACGAGAAGCAGAAGAGCAATGACAGAAGCTGCATGGATTCTACGCTGGGCGGAAAATCATGTCATAGCACTGTCAGCAGTGTTCATTCCGGGAGTGGACAACTGGGAAGCAGACTTCCTCAGCAGACACGACCTTCACCCGGGAGAGTGGGGACTTCATCCAGAAGTTTTCCACATGATTGTGAACCGTTGGGAAAAACCAAAGGTGGACATGATGGCGTCTCGCCTCAACAAAAAATTGGACAGATATTGCGCCAGGTCAAGAGACCCTCAGGCAATAGCTGTGGACGCTCTGGTAACACCGTGGGTGTACCAGTCAGTGTATGTGTTCCCTCCTCTGCCTCTCATACCAAAGGTACTGAGAATTATACGAAAAAGGGGAGTAAGAACAATACTAGTGGCTCCGGACTGGCCAAGAAGAACTTGGTATCCGGAACTTCAAGAGATGCTCACGGAGGATCCGTGGCCTCTACCTCTAAGAAGGGATCTGCTTCAGCGGGGACCTTGTATGTTCCAAGACTTACCGCATCTGCGTTTGACGGCATGGCGGTTGAACGCCGGATTCTAAAAGAAAAGGGCATTCCAGAGGAAGTTATTCCTACCTTGATTAAGGCTAGAAAGGAAGTGACTGTACAACATTATCACCGCATTTGGCGAAAATATGTTGCGTGGTGTGAGGCCAAGAAGGCCCCAACGGAAGAATTTCAATTGGGTCGATTCTTACATTTCCTGCAAGCAGGATTGTCTATGGGCCTAAAATTGGGGTCCATTAAAGTTCAAATTTCGGCCTTATCAATCTTCTTCCAGAAGGAATTGGCGTCAGTGCCTGAAGTACAAACTTTTGTCAAGGGTGTACTACATATACAACCCCCAATGGTGCCTCCAGTGGCACCGTGGGATTTGAATATAGTTTTGAATTTTCTCAAATCTCATTGGTTTGAGCCTCTAAAATCGGTAGATTTAAAATACCTTACATGGAAGGTAACCATGCTATTGGCCCTGGCTTCAGCCAGGAGAGTTTCAGAGTTGGCGGCTTTATCGTACAAAAGCCCATATCTGATTTTCCATTCGGACAGGGCAGAACTGCGGACACGTCCTCATTTTCTCCCTAAGGTGGTTTCGGCTTTTCACTTGAACCAGCCTATTGTGGTGCCTGCGGCTACTAGCGACTTGGAGGACTCCAAGTTACTGGACGTTGTCAGAGCATTAAAAATATATATTTCAAGGACCGCTGAAGTCAGAAAATCTGACTCATTGTTTATATTGTATGCACCCAACAAGATGGGTGCTCCTGCGTCTAAACAGACGATTGCACGTTGGATCTGTAGCACAATCCAGCTTGCACATTCTGTGGCAGGCCTGCCACAGCCTAAATCCGTAAAGGCCCACTCCACAAGGAAAGTGGGCTCATCTTGGGCGGCTGCCCGAGGGGTCTCGGCATTACAACTTTGCCGAGCAGCTACGTGGTCAGGGGAGAACACGTTTGTAAAATTTTACAAATTTGATACTCTGGCTGAGGAGGACCTGGAGTTCTCTCATTCGGTGCTGCAGAGTCATCCGCACTCTCCCGTCCGTTTTGGGAGCTTTGGTATAATCCCCATGGTCCTGACGGAGTCCCCAGCATCCACTAGGACGTTAGAGAAAATAAGAATTTACTTACCGATAATTCTATTTCTCGTAGTCCGTAGTGGATGCTGGGCGCCCATCCCAAGTGCGGATTGTCTGCAATGCTTGTACATAGTTATTGTTACAAAAATCGGGTTATTACTATTGTTGTGAGCCATCTTTTCAGAGGCTACTTCGTTTTTTGTTATCATACTGTTAACTGGGTTCAGATCACAAGTTCTACGGTGTGATTGGTGTGGCTGGTATGAGTCTTACCCGGGATTCGAGATCCTTCCTTATTGTGTACGCTCGTCCGGGCACAGTACCTAACTGAGGCTTGGAGGAGGGTCATAGGGGGAGGAGCCAGTACGCACCATGTGATCCTAAAAGCTTTATTTAGATGTGCCCTGTCTCCTGCGGAGCCCGCTATTCCCCATGGTCCTGACGGAGTCCCCAGCATCCACTACGGACTACGAGAAATAGAATTATCGGTAAGTAAATTCTTATTATTATACACAGCATCACTAGTGACCGGAAAGGTGAGTGTCCTGTATTACACCTTTATTACACCAGCATATATTACATGTATAATATACAGGAGGAGATACTGTGTAATATAACTATACTATTATACACAGCGTCACTAGTGACAGGAGAGGTGAGTGTCCTGTATACACCTGTATTACACCAGCATATATTACATGTATAATATACAGGAGGAGACACTGTGTAATATAACTATACTATTATACACAGCGTCACTAGTGACCGGAGAGGTGAGTGTCCTGTATACACCTGTATTACACCAGCATATATTACATGTATAATATACAGGAGGAGACACTGTGTAATATAACTATACTATTATACACAGAGTCACTAGTGACCGGAGAGGTGAGTGTCCTGTATACACCTGTATTACACCAGCATATATTACATGTATAATATACAGGAGGAGACACTGTGTAATATAACTATACTATTATACACAGCGTCACTAGTGACCGGAGAGGTGAGTGTCCTGTATACACCTATATTACACCAGCATATATTACATGTATAATATACAGGAGGAGACACTGTGTAATATAACTATACTATTATACACAGCGTCACTAGTGACCGGAGAGGTGAGTGTCCTGTATACACCTGTATTACACCAGCATATATTACATGTATAATATACAGGAGGAGACACTGTGTAATATAACTATACTATTATACACAGTGACCAGAGAGGTGAGTGTCCTGTATACACCTGTATTACACCAGCATATATTACATGTATAATATACAGGAGGAGACACTGTGTAATATAACTGTACACAGCGCCACTAGTGACCGGAGAGGTGAGTGTCCTGTATACACCTGTATTACACCAGCATATATTACATGTATAATATACAGGAGGAAACACTGTAATATAACTATACTATTATACACAGCGTCACTAGTGACCGGAGAGGTGACTGTCCTGTATACACCTGTATTACACCAGCATATATTACATGTATAATATACAGGAGGAAACACTGTAATATAACTATACTATTATACACAGCGTCACTAGTGACCGGAGAGGTGAGTGTCCTGTATACACCTGTATTACACCAGCATATATTACATGTATAATATACAGGAGGAGACACTGTGTAATATAACTATACTATTATACACAGCGTCACTAGTGACCGGAGAGGTGAGTGTCCTGTATACACCTGTATTACACCAGCATATATTACATGTATAATATACAGGAGGAGACACTGTGTAATATAACTATACTATTATACACAGCGTCACTAGTGACCGGAGAGGTGAGTGTCCTGTATACACCTGTATTACACCAGCATATATTACATGTATAATATACAGGAGGAGGCACTGTGTAATATAACTATACTATTATACACAGCGTCACTAGTGACCGGAGAGGTGAGTGTCCTGTATACACCTGTATTACACCAGCATATATTACATGTATAATATACAGAAGGAGACACTGTGTAATATAACTATACTATTATACACAGTGTCACTAGTGACTGGAGAGGTGAGTGTCCTGTATACACCTGTATTACACCAGCATATATTACATGTATAATATACAGGAGGAATCACTGTGTAATATAACTATACTATTATACACAGCGTCACTAGTGACCGGAGAGGTGAGTGTCCTGTATACACCTGTATTACACCAGCATATATTACATGTATAATATACAGGAGGAGACACTGTGTAATATAACTATACTATTATACACAGCGTCACTAGTGACCGGAGAGGTGAGTGTCCTGTATACACCTGTATTACACCAGCATATATTACATGTATAATATACAGGAGGAGACACTGTGTAATATAACTATACTATTATACACAGCGTCACTAGTGACCGGAGAGGTGAGTGTCCTGTATACACATGTATTACACCAGCATATATTACATGTATAATATACAGGAGGAGACACTGTGTAATATAACTATACTATTATACACAGCGTCACTAGTGACCAGAGAGGTGAGTGTCCTGTATACACCTGTATTACACCAGCATATATTACATGTATAATATACAGGAGACACTGTGTAATATAACTATACTATTATACACAGCGTCACTAGTGACCGGAGAGGTGAGTGTCCTGTATACATCTGTATTACACCAGCATATATTACATGTATAATATACAGGAGACACTGTGTAATATAACTATACTATTATACACAGCGTCACTAGTGACCGGAGAGGTGAGTGTCCTGTATACACCTGTATTACACCAGCATATATTACATGTATAATATACAGGAGGAGACACTGTGTAATATAACTATACTATTATACACAGCGTCACTAGTGACCGGAGAGGTGAGTGTCCTGTATACACCTGTATTACACCAGCATATATTACATGTATAATATACAGGAGGAGACACTGTGTAATATAACTATACTATTATACACAGCGTCACTAGTGACCGGAGAGGTGAGTGTCCTGTATACACCTGTATTACACCAGCATATATTACATGTATAATATACAGGAGGAGACACTGTGTACTACAGGTTGAGTATCCCTTATCCAAAATGCTTGGGACCAGAGGTATTTTGGATATCGGATTTTTCCGTATTTTGGAATAATTGCATACCATAATGAGATATCATGGCGATGGGACCTAAGTCTAAGCACAGAATGCATTTATGTATCATATACACCTTATACACACAGCCTGAAGGTCATTTTAGCCAATATTTTTTAGAACTTTGTGCATTAAACAAAGTGTGTCTACATTCACACAATTCATTTATGTTTCATATACACCTTATATACACAGTCTGCAGGTCATTTAATACAATATTTTTAATAACTGTGTGCATTAAACAAAGTTTGTGTACATTGAGCCATCAGAAAACAAAACAGTTTCACTATCTCAATCTCGCTCAAAAAAGTCCATATTTCGGAATATTACGTATTTCGGATATTTGGATATGGGATACTCAACCTGTATAACTATATTATTATACACGGCGTCACTAGTGACAGGAGAGGTAAGTGTCCTGTATATACCTTTATTACACCAGCATATATTACATGTATAATATATAGGAGGAAACACTGTGTAATATAACTATACTTTTTCTGACGTCCTAGTGGATGCTGGGGACTCCGTAAGGACCATGGGGAATATTCTGCTCCGCAGGAGACTGGGCACATCTAAAGAAAGATTTAGGTCTATCTGGTGTGCACTGGCTCCTCCCCCTATGACCCTCCTCCAAGCCTCAGTTAGATTTCTGTGCCCGGCCGAGCTGGATGCACACTAGGGGCTCTCCTGAGCTCCTAGAAAGAAAGTATAGTTTAGGTTTTTTATTTTACAGTGAGACCTGCTGGCAACAGGCTCACTGCAACGAGGGACTAAGGGGAGAAGAAGCGAACCTACCTAAGTGGTGGTAGCTTGGGCTTCTTAGGCTACTGGACACCATTAGCTCCAGAGGGATCGCACACAGGACCCGACCTCGTCGTCTGTTCCCGAGCCGCGCCACCGCCCCCCTTACAGAGCCAGAAGCAAGAAGGTCTGGAAAATCGGCGGCTGAAGACTTCTGTCTTCTCCAAGGTAGCGCACTGCAGCTGTGCGCCATTGCTCCTCATGCACACCACACACTTCGGTCACTGATGGGTGCAGGGCGCTGGGGGGTGCCCTGAGCAGCAATATTAACACCTTGGCTGGCAAAACTGACACCATATATAGCCCCAGAGGCTATATAGGTGTTAATTACCCCTGCCAGAATAACACAAAAAGCGGGAGAAAGACCGCCGAAAAAGGGGCGGAGCCATCTCCCTCAGCACACTGGCGCCATTTTCCCTCACAGCTCCGCTGGAAGGATCGCTCCCTGGCTCTCCCCTGCAGTCCTGCACTACAGAAAGGGTAAAAAAGAGAGGGGGGGGCACAAATTTAGGTGCAGTATAATATATATATATATATCTCTCTCTCTCTCTCTCTCTCTCTCTCTCTCTCTCTCTCTATATATATATATATATATATATATATATATATATATATATATATATGCAGCTACTAGGTGCTTCATCGCGCCCTACGGGCGCTCTTCACACCGTCGCAAGGGGCTACGCCCCCTTAACCCTTGCATGCCTTTCTGGGGTTTAATATTTGTATTATATGGAGTATTACCTGCATTCCTTTGTTAGTGGTTAAATAGTGCACAATGAAAGGGTGTGCGATGGTGAAGGAGGCGCAGCCCCTTGCGACGGCGTGAACAGCACCTGCAGGGCACGATGTACAGAATGTAGCGGGTGCGGGGGGGACTGCGGATGGTGTCTGTAGATGCTGCGGATGGAGGGGGGGCGGAAGTGGGGGTGGGGCCCGGATGGGAAAGGTTCAGGAGGTGCTGCGTGTGGGGGAGGGGCAGAGGAGTGGGGGATGCAGATGGGGGAGGGGTCCGGAGGCACTGCAGGTGGGGGAGGGGCAGGGGTGCCACGGGTGGGAGAGGGGCAGGTGTGAGGATGTTGTGGATGGGTGAAGGGTTCCGGAGGTGCTGTGGGATGGGAAGGGACGGGAGTGCCGGGGGTTGGGTAGGGGCCCGCAGGCACCATGGGTAGGGTAGGGGCAGGTACGGGTGTTGCGGCGGATGAGAAAGGAGGTCCGGAGGTGCTGCAGGTGGTGGAGGGGCAGGTGCGGGGGTGCCATTGGTGGGGGAGGGGTGGGTGAGGGGGGGACCGCTGATGGAGGAAAGTGTCTGCAGATGCTGCGGATGGAGGGGGGCAGGTGTGAGGGGAGACATATAAGGGAGGTGAATGGTGGAAGGGGCCTGGAGGTGCTGTGGGTGGTGGAGGAGTGGGAGCCACGGGTGGTGTAGGGGGTCTGGAGGCACGGCATGTGGGGGAGGGGTGGAGTGCCGCATGTGGTGGAGGGGAAGGTGCGGAGGTGTGGTGCATTGGGGAGAGGTCTGGAGGCGCTGCGGGTACTGTAAATGCCATAAAAGGTAGTTGGAGGGTATGCAGTAACAGGGCCAGGACAGGGGTGACAGGGTCAGTACAGGGTTAACGGGGTCAGGACAGGGGTGACAGGGCCAGGACAGAAATGATAGGGACAGGATAGGGGTGACAGGGCCAGGGTAGGGGCGGCAGGACCAGGACATGGGTGATGGGGCCAGTATAGGGTTGACAGGGCAAGCACAGGGGTGACAGGGCCAGGATAGGGGTGACAGGGCCAGCATAAGGGTGACAGGGCCAGGATAAGGGTGAAAGGGCCAGGATAAGGGTGGCAGGGCAAGGCCAGGGGTGACAGGGATATGACAGAACACAGGGCACGGGAGAGATTGGTATTAGGGACAGAACAGTGGTGACAGACAGATGTGTCTTACCGGAGTCACTGCTGCTGGCTGCTGCTGTTCCACTCCAACCTGTTGGGATCTGCTGCTGCTGGAGACTTGGCATGGCTGACTCTCTCAGGCTGGAGTCCTGCTTTCTCTGCCCATCCGCATCCCTCCCCCCCCCCCCCCCCTCCTCAGTCACACACCGCAGACCTCGCGCAGCTGCCGGGCACTGTGGTAAGGTGAGACTGGAAGTGACTGGTTAGCCCCCTGGAGATGCTGCGGCTGGAGGGAGAAGGGGGTCATAGAATGCACGTGGCGCGGACCTCACGGCTTCCGGGCACTGTGGTAAGGGAAGACTGGGAGTGACTGGTTAGCTCCCAGGAGACGCTGCGGCTGGAGGGAGGAGTGGGTCAGAGCCTGCAAACAGCTCGGATTTCTGCAGCGCTACCCGCCAGCTAAAGTGTGTGAAGGAGCTGGGCGCACCTCACTGAGGGGCGGCAGCGCTGCAGCTAGCGGTGGGGTTGCCGGGGCTGGAGATAACAGAGGCAGTATGGAACCTGCACAGCGGCAGGTGCCCCACTAAACTGCAGCTAAGAAGCGTGGAGTGTGCCAGAAAGTGACGCTCCTCCGCACCAGAGAGACCCTGCTGAGTATGCCGATGTGGGGGGTCAAGCACACAGTGAGCCGGTGCCCGTCTGTCTGTATGACATACCCCTCACACAACCCCATACCTCCCAAATGTCCCGATTTTCACGGGACAGTCCCATTTTTGGGGGTCTGTCCCGCTGTCCCACCCGCGGGTCGCAGTGTCCGGCAGTGGGTGGGTGGGGGGCAGTTGGAAAGCTCCTGTACTCGTTGTTCTGCTTAGCAGAGCAGCGGTGAATTTAGTGGAGACAGAGGGAGAGGGGGCATCAGGGGGTACGGATTAATGGGGGGGTTCCAGCAGCAGAGCCGGATTAAGGGGGGGGTGGGCAGGGGATACGTACCGTTGGCCCCACAGTTTTAAGGGGCCCCCCGGCTGGAGTAGCTCTGTCCCAGCTCAGAAGCTCCCACCCCTGTCCTGCCAGTAACAGCGGCAGCATTGTGCTACAGTCAGCAGACGCTGCTGCATATTGGCAGGTCTGTGGTGTTGCAGGGAGGCAGCAGTCTCCCTGCTTTCTTCTCCCTGTGCGGGTGTGTAGGGGGAGCGACCACCTCCTCTGGATTTAGCCCTAGCTGAGAGGCCAAAATCCCATTAAAAAAAATATATCGGAATTTGCATAAGGGGGTGTGGCTGCACGGTCCGCTATTAGGCCACGCCCCCAACCCACAGCAGGCACAGCAATGAGATAGGGCTCCCCTGTCACAAGTGCCCTGGGCCCCCCGGACTCATAATCAGCCCCTGGGAGCATGCCAGCAGCTCACAGAGCGCTGGGCACGCTCCCTCACTGACGAAAACGGGGCCCTCCCGTGAAGCCACGCCCCCTTTTCGCAGAGTGTGTTTCCCTCCTTCTGCCTGGAGAAAGCTCCTGCAGAAAGCTGGGAGGTCTGCACCCCTGCCTGTGCCATGCCCGATGCCCATGCTATCTGCTTCTGCTCCTAGTCTCCTGTAGATTTGGCCAGATCTCTGTGACTTACTAGACTAACTCCGCCCAGTGTTGTGACTCCGCCCAGCGTTAGCAAATGAATCACAAGGTCACAGAATAGGGCTATTCTATAGGAGATGATAAGGGAAAACACTCTTTATAGGTGATATTCCTGTGGTATATAGCGCTCTGGTGTGTGCTGGCATACTCTCCCTCTGTCTCCCCAAAGGGCTTTGTGGGGTCCTGTCCTCTGTCAGAGCATTTCCTGTGTGTGTGTCGGTACCGCTGTGTCGACATGTATGATGAGGAAAATGATGTGGAGGCAGAACAAATGCCTGTAAATGTGTTGTCACCCCCTGAGGGGTCGACACCTGTGTGGATGGACTTATGGAAGGAATTATGTGACAGTGTCAGCTCCTTACATAAACGGTTTGACGACATAGGACAGCCGGCTACTCAGCTTGTGACTGTTCCAGCGTCTCAAATGTCATCAGGGGCTTTAAAACGCCCGCTACCTCAGATGGCAGACACAGATGTCGACACGGATACTGACTCCAGTGTCGACGACGATGAGACTAGTGTACCCTCCAATAGGTCCACCCGTTACATGATTGAGGCAATGAAAAATGTATTACACATTTCTGATAGTACCCCAGGTACCACAAAAAAGGGTATTATGTTCGGTGAGAAAAAACTACCAGTAGTTTTTTCCTGCATCTGAGGAATTAAATGAGGTGTGTGAAGAAGCCTGGACTTCCCCCGATTTAAGAAATTGATAATTTCTAAACGGTTATTGGCAGCGTACCCTTTCCCGCCAGAGGAATTGGGAATTCACGTTGGGAAGCGTCCCCTAGGGTAGATAAAGCGCTTACACGTTTATCAAAACAGGTGGCACTACCGTCTCCGGATATGGCCGCCCTAAAGGATCCTGCTGATAGAAAGCAGGAGGCTACCCTAAAAGCTATATATACACACACGGGCATTATATTGCGACCAGCGATTGCATCAGCATGGATGTGCAGTGCTGCTGCTGCGTGGTCAGATTCCCTGTTGGATAATATTGATACCCTGGATAGGGACACTATTTTGCTGACAGTAGAGCATATAAAGGACGCTGTCTTATACATGCGTGATGCACAGAGGGTTATTTGCCGGCTGGCATCAAAATTAAGCGCTATGTCCATTGCCGCCAGAAGGGGATTATGGACTAGGCAGTGGTCAGGTGATGCCGATTCAAAAAGGCACATGGAAGTTTTGCCTTATAAGGGGGTGGAACTGTTTGGGGATGGTCTTTCAGACCTCATTTCCACAGCTACGGCTGGGAAATCAACATTTTTGCCACAGCCTGCCCCACAGCAAAAAAAGGCACCGTATTATCAAGTACAGTACTTTCGGCCCCATAAACACAAGAGGGCGCGAGGCGCATCCTTTCTGCCGGGAGGCAAAGGTAGAGGGAAAAAGCTGCAGCATACAGCCAGTTCCCAAGAGCAAAAGTCCTCCCCTGCGTCCGGTAAGTCCACAGCATGACGCTGGGGCTTCACAGGCGGATCCGGGTACGGTGGGGGCCCGTCTCAGAAATTTCAGCACACAGTGGGCTCTCTTACAGGTGGATCCCTGGGCCCTTCAAGTAGTATCTCCGGGGTACAGGCTGGAATTCGAGACGTCCCCCCCCGCCGTTTTCTAAAATCTGCCTTACCAGCAACTCCCTCTGCCAGGGAGGCCGTGTTGGTGGCTATCCAAAAACTGTATTCACAGCAAGTGATTGTCAAGGTACCCCTCCTTCAGCAAGGGAAGGGTTACTATTCCACAATGTTTGTGGTACCGAAACCAGACGGTTCGGTGAGACCCATCTTAAATTTAAAATCCTTGAACACTTATATCAAAAGGTTCAAGTTCAAGATGGAATCGCTCAGGGCGGTTATTGCGAGCCTGGACAAGGGGGATTACATGGTCTCCCTGGACATCAAGGATGCGTACCTGCATGTCCCCATTTACCCTCCTCACCAGGAGTACCTCAGATTTGTGGTACAGGACTGTCACTATCAGTTCTAGACGCTGCCGTTTGGGTTATCTACGGCACCGAGGGTCTTTACCAAGGTAATGGCCGAAATGATGATACTCCTTCGCAAGAAGGGAGTTTCAATTATCCCGTACTTGGACGATCTCCTGATAAAGGCGAGGTCCAAGGAACAGTTGGTAGTGGGGGTAGCACTTTCTCGGGAAGTGCTACAACAGCACGGCTGGATTCTCAATATTCCAAAGTCACAGCTGGTCCCAACGACACGTCTTCTGTTCCTGGGAATGATTCTGGACACAGCACACGAGTCCTGGGAAAAATGGTAGCTTCGTACGAAGCAATTCCATTCGGAAGGTTCCACGCAAGGACTTTCCAGTGGGACCTGTTGGACAAATGGTCCGGGTCCCATCTCCAGATGCAAGAGCGGATAACCCTGTCTGCAAGGACCAGGGTGTCGCTGCTGTGGTGGCTGCAGAGGGCTCATCTACTAGAGGGCCGCAGATTCGGAATACAGGACTGGGTCCTGGTGACCACGGATGCCAGCCTTCGGGGCTGGGGCGCAGTCACACAGGGAAGAAATTTCCAAGGGCTGTGGTCAAATCAGTAGATTTCGCTTCACATAAATATTCTAGAGCTAAGGGCCATCTACAATGCCCTAAGCCAAGCAAGACCCCTGCTTCAAAACCAGCCGGTACTGATCCAATCAGACAACATCACGGCGGTCGCCCATGTAAACAGACAGGGCGGCACAAGAAGCAGGAGGGCAATGGCAGAAGCCACAAGGATTCTCCGATGGGCGGAAAATCATGTGTTAGCACTGACAGCAGTGTTCATTCCGGGAGTGGACAACTGGGAAGCAGACTTCCTCAGCAGGCACGACCTCCACCCGGGAGAATGGGGACTTCATCCAGAAGTCTTCCAAATGCTGGTAAACCGGTGGGAAAGACCACAGGTAGACATGATGGCGTCCCGCCTCAACAAAAAGCTAAAAAGATATTGCGCCAGATCAAGGGACCCTCAGGCGATCGCTGTGGACGCTCTAGTAACACCGTGGGTGTACCAGTCGGTTTATGTGTTTCCTCCTCTGCCTCTCATTCCCAAGGTACTGAGAATAATACGAAGGCGAGGAGTGAAAACTATACTCGTGGTTCCGGATTGGCCAAGAAGAGCTTGGTACCCGGAACTTCAAGAGATGCTTTCAGAGGGCCCTTGGCCTCTGCCGCTCAGACAGGACCTGCTGCAGCAGGGGCCCTGTCTGTTCCAAGACTTACCGCGGCTACGTTTGACGGCATGGCGGTTGAACACCGGATCCTGAAGGAAAAGGGCATTCCGGAGGAAGTCATCCCTACCCTGATCAAAGCCAGGAAGGATGTAACCGCAAAACATTATCACCGTATTTGGCGGAAATATGTTGCTTGGTGTGAGGCCAGGAAGGCCCCAACGGAGGAATTTCAACTGGGTCGATTTCCTGCATTTCCTGCAAGCAGGGGTGACGTTGGGCCTCAAATTGGGGTCCATTAAGGTCCAGATTTCGGCCCTGTCGATTTTCTTCCAGAAAGAACTGGCTTCACTGCCTGAAGTTCAGACTTTTGTCAAGGGATGCTGCATATTCAGCCTCCTTTTGTGCCCCCAGTGGCACCTTGGGATCTCAATGTGGTTTTGGAGTTCCTGAAATCACATTGGTTTGAACCACTTAAGACTGTGGATTTGAAATATCTCACGTGGAAAGTGGTCATGCTGTTGGCTCTGGCTTCGGCCAGGCGTGTGTCAGAATTGGTGGCTTTGTCCTATAAAAGCCCTTATCTGATTTTCCATATGGATAGGGCAGAGTTGAGGACTCGTCCTCAGTTTCTCCCGAAGGTGGTATCAGCGTTTCACTTGAACCAGCCTACTGTGGTGCCTGCGGCTACTAGGAACTTGGAGGATTCCAAGTTACTGGACGTAGTCAGGGACCTGAAAATATGTTTCCAGGACGGCTGGAGTCAG
The DNA here is from genome assembly GCF_028390025.1 of Pseudophryne corroboree. Classification (NCBI taxonomy): domain Eukaryota; kingdom Metazoa; phylum Chordata; class Amphibia; order Anura; family Myobatrachidae; genus Pseudophryne; species Pseudophryne corroboree. Next base: position 66,150 of record NW_026968665.1, read on the forward strand.
GAAAACTGGCTCGCTGTTTATCCTATATGCACCCAACAAACTGGGTGCTCCTGCTTCTAAACAGACTATCGCGCGCTGGATTTGTAGCACTATTCAGCTGGCGCATTCTACGGTGGGACTACCGCAGCCTAAATCTGTAAAAGCCCATTCCACAAGGAAGGTGGGCTCATCTTGGGCGGCTGCCCGAGGGGTCTCGGCTTTACAACTTTGCCGAGCTGCATCTTGGTCAGGGGCAAACACGTTTGCAAAATTCTACAAATTTGATAACCTGGCTGAGGAGGACCTGGAGTTCTCTCATTTGGTGCTGCAGAGTCATCCGCACTCTCCCGCCCATTTGGGAGCTTTGGTATAATCCCCATGGTCCTTACGGAGTCCCCAGCATCCACTAGGACGTCAGAGAAAATAAGAATTTACTCACCGGTAATTCTATTTCTCGTAGTCCGTAGTGGATGCTGGGCGCCCATCCCAAGTGCGGATTGTCTGCAATACTTGTAAATCAAATCGGGTTGTTATTGCGAGCCATCTGTTCAGAGGCTCCATTGTTATCATACTGTTAACCAGGGTTCCTATCACGAGTTATACGGTGTGATTGGTGTGGCTGGTATGAGTCTTACCCGGGATTCAAAATCCTTCCTTATTGTGTCAGCTCTTCCGGGCACAGTGTCCTAACTGAGGCTTGGAGGAGGGTCATAGGGGGAGGAGCCAGTACACACCAGATAGACCTAAATCTTTCTTTAGATGTGCCCAGTCTCCTGCGGAGCCGTCTATTCCCCATGGTCCTTACGGAGTCCCCAGCATCCACTACGGACTACGAGAAATAGAATTACCGGTGAGTAAATTCTTATTATACACAGCGTCACTAGTGACCGGAGAGGTGAGTGTCCTGTATACACCTGTATTACACCAGCATATATTACATGTATAATATACAGGAGGAGACACTGTGTAATATAACTATACTATTATACACAGCGTCACTAGTGACCAGAGAGAGGTGAGTGTCCTGTATACACCTGTATTACACCAGCATATATTACATGTATAATATACAAGAGGAGACACTGTGTAATATAACTATACTATTATACACAGCGTCACTAGTGACCGGAGAGGTGAGTGTCCTGTATACACCTGTATTACACCAGTATATATTACATGTATAATATACAGGAGGAGACACTGTGTAATATAACTATACTATTATACACAGCGTCACTAGTGACCGGAGAGGTGAGTGTCCTGTATACACCTGTATTACACCAGCATATATTACATGTATAATATACAGGAGGAGACACTGTGTAATATAACTATACTATTATACACAGCGTCACTAGTGACCGGAGAGGTGACTGTCCTGTATACACCTGTATTACACCAGCATATATTACATGTATAATATACAGGAGGAGACACTGTGTAATATAACTATACTATTATACACAGCGTCACTAGTGACCGGAGAGGTGAGTGTCCTGTATACACCTGTATTACACCAGCATATATTACATGTATGATATATAGGAGGAGACACTGTGTAATATAACTATACTATTATACACAGCGTCACTAGTGACCGGAGAGGTGACTGTCCTGTATACACCTGTATTACACCAGCATATATTACATGTATAATATACAGGTGGAGACACTGTGTAATATAACTATACTATTATACACAGCGTCACTAGTGACAGGAGAGGTGAGTGTCCTGTATACACCTGTATTACACCAGCATATATTACATGTATAATATACAGGAGGAGACACTGTAATATAAATATACTATTATACACAGCGTCACTAGTGACCGGAGAGGTGAGTGTCCTGTACACACCTGTATTACACCAGCATATATTACATGTATAATATACAGGAGGAGACACTGTGTAATATAACTATACTATTATACACAGCGTCATTAGTGACCGGAGAGGTGAGTGTCCTGTATACACCTGTATTACACCAGCATATATTACATGTATAATATACAGGAGGAGACACTGTGTAATATAACTATACTATTATACACAGCGTCACTACTGACCGGAGAGGTGAGTGTCCTGTATACACCTGTATTACACCAGCATATATTACATGTATAATATACAGGAGGAGACACTGTGTAATATAACTATACTATTATACACAGCGTCACTAGTGACCGGAGAGGTGAGTGTCCTGTATACACCTGTATTACACCAGCATATATTACATGTATAATATACAGGAGGAGACACTGTGTAATATAACTATACTATTATACACAGCGTCACTAGTGACCGGAGAGGTGAGTGTCCTGTATACACCTGTATTACACCAGCATATATTACATGTATAATATACAGGAGGAGACACTGTGTAATATAACTATACTATTATACACAGCGTCACTAGTGACCGGAGAGGTGAGTGTCCTGTATACACCTGTATTACACCAGCATATATTACATGTATAATATACAGGAGGAGACACTGTGTAATATAACTATACTATTATACACAGCAGCACTAGTGACCGGAGAGGTGAGTGTCCTGTATACACCTGTATTACACCAGCATATATTACATGTATAATATACAGGAGGAGACACTGTAATATAAATATACTATTATACACAGCGTCACTAGTGACCGGAGAGGTGAGTGTCCTGTACACACCTGTATTACACCAGCATATATTACATGTATAATATACAGGAGGAGACACTGTGTAATATAACTATACTATTATACACAGCGTCACTAGTGACCGGAGAGGTGAGTGTCCTGTATACACCTGTATTACACCAGCATATATTACATGTATAATATACAGGAGGAGACACTGTGTAATATAACTATACTATTATACACAGCATCACTAGTGACCGGAGAGGTGAGTGTCCTGTATACACCTGTATTACACCAGCATATATTACATGTATAATATACAGGAGGAGACACTGTGTAATATAACTATAATATTATACACAGCGTCACTAGTGACCGGAGAGGTGAGTGTCCTGTATACACCTGGATTACACCAGCATATATTACATGTATAATATACAGGAGGAGACACTGTGTAATATAACTATACTATTATACACAGCGTCACTAGTGACCGGAGAGGTGACTGTCCTGTATACACCTGTATTACACCAGCATATATTACATGTATAATATACAGGAGGAGACACTGTGTAATATAACTACACTATTATACACAGCATCACTAGTGACCGGAGAGGTGAGTGTCCTGTATACACCTGTATTACACCAGTATATATTACATGTATAATGTACAGGAGGAGACACTGTGTAATATAACTATACTATTATACACAGCGTCACTAGTGACCGGAGAGGTGAGTGTCCTGTATACACCTGTATTACACCAGCATATATTACATGTATAATGTACAGGAGGAGACACTGTGTAATATAACTATACTATTATACACAGCGTCACTAGTGACCGGAGAGGTGACTGTCCTGTATACACCTGTATTACACCAGCATATATTACATGTATAATATACAGGAGGAGACACTGTGTAATATAACTATAATATTATACACAGCGTCACTAGTGACCGGAGAGGTGAGTGTCCTGTATACACCTGGATTACACCAGCATATATTACATGTATAATATACAGGAGGAGACACTGTGTAATATAACTATACTATTATACACAGCGTCACTAGTGACCGGAGAGGTGAGTGTCCTGTATACACCTGGATTACACCAGAATATATCACATGTATAATACACAGGAGGAGACACTGTGTAATATAACTATACTATTATACACAGCGTCACTAGTGACCGGAGAGGTGAGTGTCCTGTATACACCTGTATTACACCAGCATATATTACATGTATAATATACAGGAGGAGACACTGTGTAATATAACTATACTATTATACACAGCGTCACTAGTGACCGGAGAGGTGACTGTCCTGTATACACCTGTATTACACCAGCATATATTACATGTATAATATACAGGTGGAGACACTGTGTAATATAACTATACTATTATACACAGCGTCACTAGTGACCGGAGAGGTGACTGTCCTGTATACACCTGCATTACACCAGCATATATTACATGTATAATACACAGGAGGAGACACTGTGTAATGGAGACACTGTGTAATATATAACTATATTATTATACACAGCGTCACTAGTGACCGGAGAGGTGACTGTCCTGTATACACCTGTATTACACCAGCATATATTACATGTATAATATACAGGAGGAGACACTGTGTAATATAACTATACTATTATACACAGCGTCACTAGTGACCGGAGAGGTGAGTGTCCTGTATACACCTGTATTACACCAGCATATATTACATGTATAATATACAGGAGGAGACACTGTGTAATATAACTATACTATTATACACAGCGTCACTAGTGACCGGAGAGGTGAGTGTCCTGTATACACCTGTATTACACCAGCATATATTACATGTATAATATACAGGAGGAGACACTGTGTAATATAACTATACTATTATACACAGCGTCACTAGTGACCGGAGAGGTGAGTGTCCTGTATACACCTGTATTACACCAGCATATATTACATGTATAATATACAGGAGGAGACACTGTGTAATATAACTATACTATTATACACAGCAGCACTAGTGACCGGAGAGGTGAGTGTCCTGTATACACCTGTATTACACCAGCATATATTACATGTATAATATACAGGAGGAGACACTGTGTAATATAACTATACTATTATACACAGTGTCACTAGTGACCGGAGAGGTGAGTGTCCTGTATACACCTGTATTACACCAGCATATATTACATGTATAATATACAGGAGGAGACACTGTGTAATATAACTATACTATTATACACAGCGTCACTAGTGACAGGAGAGGTGAGTGTCCTGTATACACCTGTATTACACCAGCATATATTACATGTATAATATACAGGAGGAGACACTGTAATATAAATATACTATTATACACAGCGTCACTAGTGACCGGAGAGGTGAGTGTCCTGTACACACCTGTATTACACCAGCATATATTACATGTATAATATACAGGAGGAGACACTGTGTAATATAACTATACTATTATACACAGCGTCACTAGTGACCGGAGAGGTGAGTGTCCTGTATACACCTGTATTACACCAGCATATATTACATGTATAATATACAGGAGGAGACACTGTGTAATATATCTATACTATTATACACAGCGTCACTAGTGACCGGAGAGGTGAGTGTCCTGTATACACCTGTATTACACCAGCATATATTACATGTATAATATACAGGAGGAGACACTGTAATATAACTATAATATTATACACAGCGTCACTAGTGACCGGAGAGGTGAGTGTCCTGTACACACCTGTATTACACCAGCATATATTACATGTATAATATACAGGAGGAGACACTGTGTAATATAACTATACTATTATACACAGCGTCACTAGTGACCGGAGAGGTGAGTGTCCTGTATACACCTGTATTACACCAGCATATATTACATGTATAATATACAGGAGGAGACACTGTGTAATATAACTATACTATTATACACAGCAGCACTAGTGACCGGAGAGGTGAGTGTCCTGTATACACCTGTATTACACCAGCATATATTACATGTATAATATACAGGAGGAGACACTGTGTAATATAACTATACTATTATACACAGCGTCACTAGTGACCGGAGAGGTGAGTGTCCTGTATACACCTGTATTACACCAGCATATATTACATGTATAATATACAGGAGGAGACACTGTGTAATATATCTATACTATTATACACAGCGTCACTAGTGACCGGAGAGGTGAGTGTCCTGTATACACCTGTATTACACCAGCATATATTACATGTATAATATACAGGAGGAGACACTGTAATATAACTATAATATTATACACAGCGTCACTAGTGACCGGAGAGGTGAGTGTCCTGTACACACCTGTATTACACCAGCATATATTACATGTATAATATACAGGAGGAGACACTGTGTAATATAACTATACTATTATACACAGCGTCACTAGTGACCGGAGAGGTGAGTGTCCTGTATACACCTGTATTACACCAGCATATATTACATGTATAATATACAGGAGGAGACGCTGTGTAATATAACTATACTATTATACACAGCGTCACTAGTGACCGGAGAGGTGAGTGTCCTGTATACACCTGTATTACACCAGCATATATTACATGTATAATATACAGGAGGAGACTGCTGTGTATTATAACTATACTATTATACACAGCGTCACTAGTGACCGGAGAGGTGAGTGTCCTGTATACACCTGTATTACACCAGCATATATTACATGTATAATATACAGGAGGAGACACTGTGTAATATAACTATACTATTATACACAGCGTCACTAGTGACCGGAGAGGTGAGTGTCCTGTATACACCTGTATTACACCAGCATATATTACATGTATAATATACAGGAGGAGACACTGTGTAATATAACTATACTATTATACACAGCGTCACTAGTGACCGGAGAGGTGAGTGTCCTGTATACACCTGTATTACACCAGCATATATTACATGTATAATATACAGGAGGAGACACTGTGTAATATAACTATACTATTATACACAGCGTCACTAGTGACCGGAGAGGTGAGTTTCCTGTATACACCTGTATTACACCAGCATATATTACATGTATAATATACAGGAGGAGACACTGTGTAATATAACTATACTATTATACACAGCGTCACTAGTGACCGGAGAGGTGAGTGTCCTGTATACACCTGTATTACACCAGCATATATTACATGTATAATATACAGGAGGAGACACTGTGTAATATAACTATACTATTATACACAGCGTCACTAGTGACCGGAGAGGTGAGTGTCCTGTATACACCTGTATTACACCAGCATATATTACATGTATAATATACAGGTGGAGACACTGTGTAATATAACTATACTATTATACACAGCGTCACTAGTGACCGGAGAGGTGAGTGTCCTGTATACACCTGTATTACACCAGCATATATCACATGTATAATATACAGGTGGAGACACTGTGTAATATAACTATACTATTATACACAGCGTCACTAGTGACCGGAGAGGTGAGTGTCCTGTATACAACTGTATTACACCAGCATATATCACATGTATAATACACAGGAGGAGACACTGTGTAATATAACTATACTATTATACACAGCGTCACTAGTGACCGGAGAGGTGAGTGTCCTGTATACACCTGTATTACACCAGCATATATTACATGTATAATATACAGGAGGAGACACTGTGTAATATAACTATACTATTATACATAGCGTCACTAGTGACCGGAGAGGTGAGTGTCCTGTATACACCTGTATTACACAGAAGCATATATTACATGTATAATAAACAGGAGGAGACACTGTGTAATATAACTATACTATTATACACAGCGTCACTAGTGACCGGAGAGGTGAGTGTCCTGTATACACCTGTATTACACCAGCATATATTACATGTATAATATACAGGAGGAGACACTGTGTAATATAACTATACTATTATACACAGCGTCACTAGTGACCGGAGAGGTGAGTGTCCTGTATACACCTGTATTACACCAGCATATATTACATGTATAATATACAGGAGGAGACACTGTGTAATATATCTATACTATTATACACAGCGTCACTAGTGACCGGAGAGGTGAGTGTCCTGTATACACCTGTATTACACCAGCATATATTACATGTATAATATACAGGAGGAGACACTGTGTAATATAACTATAATATTATACACAGCGTCACTAGTGACCGGAGAGGTGAGTGTCCTGTATACACCTGTATTACACCAGCATATATTACATGTATAATATACAGGAGGAGACACTGTGTAATATAACTATACTATTATACACAGCGTCACTAGTGACCGGAGAGGTGAGTGTCCTGTATACACCTGTATTACACCAGCATATATTACATGTATAATATACAGGAGGAGACACTGTGTAATATAACTATACTATTATACACAGCGTCACTAGTGACCGGAGAGGTGAGTGTCCTGTATACACCTGTATTACACCAGCATATATTACATGTATAATATACAGGAGGAGACACTGTGTAATATAACTATACTATTATACACAGCGTCACTAGTGACCGGAGAGGTGAGTGTCCTGTATACACCTGTATTACACCAGCATATATTACATGTATAATATACAGGAGGAGACACTGTGTAATATAACTATACTATTATACACAGCGTCACTAGTGACCGGAGAGGTGAGTGTCCTGTATACACCTGTATTACACCAGCATATATTACATGTATAATATACAGGAGGAGACACTGTGTAATATAACTATACTATTATACACAGCGTCACTAGTGACCGGAGAGGTGAGTGTCCTGTATACACCTGTATTACACCAGCATATATTACATGTATAATATACAGGAGGAGACACTGTGTAATATAACTATACTATTATACACAGCGTCACTAGTGACCGGAGAGGTGAGTGTCCTGTATACACCTGTATTACACCAGCATATATTACATGTATAATATACAGGAGGAGACACTGTGTAATATAACTATACTATTATACACAGCGTCACTAGTGACCGGAGAGGTGAGTGTCCTGTATACACCTGTATTACACCAGCATATATTACATGTATAATATACAGGAGGAGACACTGTGTAATATAACTATACTATTATACACAGCGTCACTAGTGACCGGAGAGGTGAGTGTCCTGTATACACCTGTATTACACCAGCATATATTACATGTATAATATACAGGAGGAGACACTGTGTAATATAACTATACTATTATACACAGCGTCACTAGTGACCGGAGAGGTGAGTGTCCTGTATACACCTGTATTACACCAGCATATATTACATGTATAATATACAGGAGGAGACACTGTGTAATATAACTATACTATTATACACAGCGTCACTAGTGACCGGAGAGGTGAGTGTCCTGTATCACACCTGTATTACACCAGCATATATTACATGTATAATATACAGGAGGAGACACTGTGTAATATAACTATACTATTATACACAGCGTCACTAGTGACCGGAGAGGTGAGTGTCCTGTATACACCTGTATTACACCAGCATATATTACATGTATAATATACAGGAGGAGACGCTGTGTAATATAACTATACTATTATACACAGCGTCACTAGTGACCGGAGAGGTGAGTGTCCTGTATACACCTGTATTACACCAGCATATATTACATGTATAATATACAGGAGGAGACACTGTGTAATATAACTATACTATTATACACAGCGTCACTAGTGACCGGAGAGGTGAGTGTCCTGTATACACCTGTATTACACCAGCATATATTACATGTATAATATACAGGAGGAGACACTGTGTAATATAACTATACTATTATACACAGCGTCACTAGTGACCGGAGAGGTGAGTGTCCTGTATACACCTGTATTACACCAGCATATATTACATGTATAATATACAGGAGGAGACACTGTGTAATATAACTATACTATTATACACAGCGTCACTAGTGACCGGAGAGGTGAGTGTCCTGTATACACCTGTATTACACCAGCATATATTACATGTATAATATACAGGAGGAGACACTGTGTAATATAACTATACTATTATACACAGCGTCACTAGTGACCGGAGAGGTGAGTGTCCTGTATACACCTGTATTACACCAGCATATATTACATGTATAATATACAGGAGGAGACACTGTGTAATATAACTATACTATTATACACAGCGTCACTAGTGACCGGAGAGGTGAGTGTCCTGTATACACCTGTATTACACCAGCATATATTACATGTATAATATACAGGAGGAGACACTGTGTAATATAACTATACTATTATACACAGCGTCACTAGTGACCGGAGAGGTGAGTGTCCTGTATACACCTGTATTACACCAGCATATATTACATGTATAATATACAGGAGGAGACACTGTGTAATATAACTATACTATTATACACAGCGTCACTAGTGACCGGAGAGGTGAGTGTCCTGTATACACCTGTATTACACCAGCATATATTACATGTATAATATACAGGAGGAGACACTGTGTAATATAACTATACTATTATACACAGCGTCACTAGTGACCGGAGAGGTGAGTGTCCTGTATACACCTGTATTACACCAGCATATATTACATGTATAATATACAGGAGGAGACACTGTGTAATATAACTATACTATTATACACAGCGTCACTAGTGACCGGAGAGGTGAGTGTCCTGTATACACCTGTATTACACCAGCATATATTACATGTATAATATACAGGAGGAGACACTGTGTAATATAACTATACTATTATACACAGCGTCACTAGTGACCGGAGAGGTGAGTGTCCTGTATACACCTGTATTACACCAGCATATATTACATGTATAATATACAGGAGGAGACACTGTGTAATATAACTATACTATTATACACAGCGTCACTAGTGACCGGAGAGGTGAGTGTCCTGTATACACCTGTATTACACCAGCATATATTACATGTATAATATACAGGAGGAGACACTGTGTAATATAACTATACTATTATACACAGCGTCACTAGTGACCGGAGAGGTGAGTGTCCTGTATACACCTGTATTACACCAGCATATATTACATGTATAATATACAGGAGGAGACACTGTGTAATATAACTATACTATTATACACAGCGTCACTAGTGACCGGAGAGGTGAGTGTCCTGTATACACCTGTATTACACCAGCATATATTACATGTATAATATACAGGAGGAGACACTGTGTAATATAACTATACTATTATACACAGCGTCACTAGTGACCGGAGAGGTGAGTGTCCTGTATACACCTGTATTACACCAGCATATATTACATGTATAATATACAGGAGGAGACACTGTGTAATATAACTATACTATTATACACAGCGTCACTAGTGACCGGAGAGGTGAGTGTCCTGTATACACCTGTATTACACCAGCATATATTACATGTATAATATACAGGAGGAGACACTGTGTAATATAACTATACTATTATACACAGCGTCACTAGTGACCGGAGAGGTGAGTGTCCTGTATACACCTGTATTACACCAGCATATATTACATGTATAATATACAGGAGGAGACACTGTGTAATATAACTATACTATTATACACAGCGTCACTAGTGACCGGAGAGGTGAGTGTCCTGTATACACCTGTATTACACCAGCATATATTACATGTATAATATACAGGAGGAGACACTGTGTAATATAACTATACTATTATACACAGCGTCACTAGTGACCGGAGAGGTGAGTGTCCTGTATACACCTGTATTACACCAGCATATATTACATGTATAATATACAGGAGGAGACTGCTGTGTATTATAACTATACTATTATACACAGCGTCACTAGTGACCGGAGAGGTGAGTGTCCTGTATACACCTGTATTACACCAGCATATATTACATGTATAATATACAGGAGGAGACACTGTGTAATATAACTATACTATTATACACAGCGTCACTAGTGACCGGAGAGGTGAGTGTCCTGTATACACCTGTATTACACCAGCATATTACATGTATAATATACAGGAGGAGACACTGTGTAATATAGTACTATACTATTATACACAGCGTCACTAGTGACCGGAGAGGTGAGTGTCCTGTATACACCTGTATTACACCAGCATTATATTAGACATGTGTGTAT
>NW_026968666.1:0-77667 GCF_028390025.1 Pseudophryne corroboree
TAATAGCTGAACACACTAACCGATTGCGCCACAGAGACACTTTGCAAAAAGTATATACTGACAAAGACTAATAAGCATTCATCTAGAACGTTTCCTAGAAAAACTTTAAAAAGTCAATAATCTGGAGAGTTTTTGTAAGATGTTTCTTCCAGCAACCAATGAAGAAACACATTGGTACTTTCACATGATGAGTGAGTGCTTCAGGATCTCTTGCACTTACATGTGCAGCAGAGTACTGCAATGGAAGCATGCTGGGCCCATAACCCAGAGGTAGGCAGATTGAAACTATCCATTGCTATATGCATTTTTTTTTTGTTCATTAAAGTAATCCAAAACTGGGATTGATATTTTAGCTTTTATTTTTACTTAAAGTACAATAACTTTTACCATTTTAATTTGTTTTAATAGTATATTGACAGTATTGTTTTCTTTCAAAAATCCACTTAATTTTCTTTACCCTATTATTAAAATGGTAATTGACAAAAACAAACTACATTGTCACCAGAAGAGCAATACAAAATGTACAAGTGATATATTAAAATCATCTTTCCAGCTTGAATTTCAATGATGCATTGGGGCAACGATTTTGTGAGAAACATCTTCACCCTTAAATAAAGATTTTCTTAATTCCTTACCTGTGTGCTAATTAGATATCACCTTGTTTTCACATTAAACAGACTTCCACATGAGAAAGCAGCAAGGATGCAGTGGCATTAATGTTTCCTGGTGTAAACCTGTATTATTTCAGTAGATATTGAAATGAGGATGCATCTTGCTGCCTTTCCAATGAAGCAAGTTTAATTTAGTAATAGGTGAAAAACCATCCCTACAAAGGTGTTAATCAGAGACTTGGCTTTGTGGACACTTTTCAGAGAACAAATTTGTTAGCATAAAAATAAAGCCAGAAAATGAAGAGCTGTTTAATCACTCAATTGGATTTTTTTGCCAGCATATTTCTTTTTCTCTGCAACCCGCTGCTAAATTGTGCTTCCTAGCTGTTTTTATAAAATCACTGAATCAAATCTAACTCTGATTACATCAGAGAAGGCCAGGTACCCTACACCATAACAGGGGTTTTCGAAATTTTGACTTGTCTACTTAAAGATCAACAAAATCTGATAACAAGGTCAATTATGTCCCTGGGTGGGATTGAACCACCAACCTTTTGGTTAATAGCTGTACACACTAACTGATTGCGCCACAGCAACACTTTGCAGAAGTACATACTGACAGAGGCTAATAAGCATTCATCTAGAACGTTTCCTATAAAAACTTTAAATAGTCAATAATCTGGAGAGTTTTTGTAAGATGTTTCTTCCATCAACCAATGAAGAAACACATTGGTACTTTCCCATGATGAGTGAGTGCTTCAGGATCTCTTGCACTTACATGTGCAGCAGAGTACTGTTATGAAAGCATGCTGGGTCCATAACCCAGAGGTAGGCAGATTGAAACTATCCTCTGCTATATGCATTTTTTTTTGTTAATTAAAGTAATCCAAAACTGGGATTGATATTTTTGCTCTTTTATTTTTACTTAAAGTACAATAACTTTTACCATTTTAATTTGTTTTAATAGTATATTGACAGTATTGTTTTCTTTCAAAAATCCAATTAATTTTCTTTACCCGATTATTAAAATGGTAATTGACAAAAACAAACTACATTGTCACCAGAAGAGCAATACAAAATGTACAAGTGATATATTAAAATCATCTTTCCAGCTTGAATTTCAATGATGCATTGGGGCAACGATTTTGTGAGAAACATCCTTACCCTTAAATAAAGATTTTCTTAATTCCTTACCTGTGTGCTAATTAGATATCACTTTGTTTTCACATTAAACAGACTTCCACATGAGAAAACAGCAAAGATGCAGTGGCGTTAATGTTTCCTGGTGTCAACCTGTATTATTTCCGTAGATATTGAAATGAGGATGCATCTTGCTGCCTTTCCAATGAAGCAAGTTTAATTTAGTAATAGGTGAAAAACCATCCCTACAAAGATGTTAATCAGATACTTGGCTTTGTGGACACTTTTCAGAGAACAAATTTGTTATCATAAAAATAAAGCCAGAAAATGAAGAGCTGTTTAATCACTCAATTGGATTTTTCTGCCAGCATTTTTCTTTTTCTCTGCAACCCACTGCTAAATTGTGCTTCCTAGCTGTTTTTTTTTTATAAAATCACTTAATCAAATCTAACTCTGATTACATCAGAGAAGGCCAGGTACCCTACACCATAAGAGGGGTTTTGCAATTTTGACTTGTCTACTTAAATATTACCAAAATCTGATCACAAGGTCAATTATGTCCCTGGGTGGGATTGAACCACCAACCTTTTGATTAATAGCTGAACACACTAACCGATTGCACCACAGAGACACTTTGCAAAAATTACATACTGACAAAGACTAATAAGCATTCATCTAGAACGTTTCCTAGAAAAACTTTAAAAAGTCAATAATCTGGAGAGTTTTTGTAAGATGTTTCTTCCAGCAACCAATGAAGAAACACATTGGTACTTTCGCATGATGAGTGAGTGCTTCAGGATCTCTTGCACTTACATGTGCAGCAGAGTACTGCACTGGAAGCATGCTGGGCCCATAACCCAGAGGTAGGCAGATTGAAACTATCCTTTGCTATATGCATTTTTTTTTTGTTCATTAAAGTAATCCAAAACTGGGATTGATATTTTAGCTTTTATTTTTACTTAAAGTACAATAACTTTTACCATTTTAATTTGTTTTAATAGTATATTGACAGTATTGTTTTCTTTCAAAAATCCAATTAATTTTCTTTACCCGATTATTAAAATGGTAATTGACAAAAACAAACTACATTGTCACCAGAAGAGCAATACAAAATGTACAAGTGATATATTAAAATCATCTTTCCAGCTTGAATTTCAATGATGCATTGGGGCAACGATTTTGTGAGAAACATCTTCACCCTTAAATAAAGATTTTCTTAATTCCTTACCTGTGTGCTAATTAGATATCACCTTGTTTTCACATTAAACAGACTTCCACATGAGAAAACAGCAAAGATGCAGTGGCGTTAATGTTTCCTGGTGTCAACCTGTATTATTTCCGTAGATATTGAAATGAGGATGCATCTTGCTGCCTTTCCAATGAAGCAAGTTTAATTTAGTAATAGGTGAAAAACCATCCCTACAAAAATGTTAATCAGATACTTGGCTTTGTGGACACTTTTCAGAGAACAAATTTGTTATCATAAAAATAAAGCCAGAAAATGAAGAGCTGTTTAATCACTCAATTGGATTTTTCTGCCAGCATTTTTCTTTTTCTCTGCAACCCACTGCTAAATTGTGCTTCCTAGCTGTTTTTTTATAAAATCACTTAATCAAATCTAACTCTGATTACATCAGAGAAAGCCAGGTACCCTACACCAGGCATTCCCAACCACGGTCCTCAAGGCACACTAACAGTGCAGGTTTTAGTGATATCCAGGCTTCAGCACAGGTGACTTAATTAGTAGCTCAGTTATTTTGATTTAACCATCTGTGCTGCAGCCTGGATATCACTAAAACCTGCACTGTTGGTGTGCCTTGAGGACCGTGGTTGGGAATGCCTGCCCTACACCATAAGAGAGGGTTTGCAATTTTGACTTGTCTACTTAAATATCACCAAAATCTGATCACAAGGTCAATTACGTCCCTGGGTGGGATTGAACCACCAACCTTTTGATTAATAGCTGAACACACTAACAGATTGCGCCACAGAGACACTTTGCAAAAAGTCCATACTGACAAAGACTAATAAGCATTCATCTAGAACGTTTCCTAGAAAAACTTTAAAAAGTCAATAATCTGGAGAGTTTTTGTAAGATGTTTCTTCCAGCAACCAATGAAGAAACACATTGGTACTTTCGCATGATGAGTGAGTGCTTCAGGATCTCTTGCACTTAAATGTGCAGCAGAGTACTGCAATGGAAGCATGCTGGGCCCATAACCCAGAGGTAGGCAGATTGAAACTATCCTTTGCTATATGCATTTTTTTTTGTTCATTAAAGTAATCCAAAACTGGGATTGATATTTTAGCTTTTATTTTTACTTAAAGTACAATAACTTTTACCATTTTAATTTGTTTTAATAGTATATTGACAGCATTGTTTTCTTTCAAAAATCCACTTAATTTTCTTTACCCTATTATTAAAATGGTAATTGACAAAAACAAACTACATTGTCACCAGAAGAGCAATACAAAATGTACAAGTGATACATTAAAATCATCTTTCCAGCTTGAATTTCAATGATGCATTGGGGCAACGATTTTGTGAGAAACATCTTCACCCTTAAATAAAGATTTTCTTAATTCCTTACCTGTGTGCTAATTAGATATCACCTTGTTTTCACATTAAACAGACTTCCACATGAGAAAGCAGCAAGGATGCAGTGGCGTTAATGTTTCCTGGTGTCAACCGGTATTATTTCAGTAGATATTGAAATGAGGATGCATCTTGCTGCCTTTCCAATGAAGCAAGTTTAATTTAGTAATAGATGAAAAACCATCCCTACAAATATGTTAATCAGATACTTGGCTTTGTGGACACTTTTCAGAGAACAAATTAGTTAGCATAAAAATAAAGCCAGAAAATGAAGAGCTGTTTAATCACTCAATTGGATTTTTCTGCCAGCATATTTCTTTTTCTCTGCAACCCACTGCTAAATTGTGCTTCCTAGCTGTTTTTATAAAATCACTGAATCAAATCTAACTACATCAGAGAAGGCCAGGTACCCTACACCATAACAGGG
The DNA here is from genome assembly GCF_028390025.1 of Pseudophryne corroboree. Classification (NCBI taxonomy): domain Eukaryota; kingdom Metazoa; phylum Chordata; class Amphibia; order Anura; family Myobatrachidae; genus Pseudophryne; species Pseudophryne corroboree. The sequence goes on from NW_026968666.1 coordinate 4,775, forward strand.
GGTTTGAAATTTTGACTTGTCTACTTAAAGATCACCAAAATCTGATAACAAGGTCAATTAAGTCCCTGGGTGGGATTGAACCACCAACCTTTTGGTTAATAGCCTTACACACTAACTGATTGCGCCACAGAGACACTTTGCAAAAGTACATACTGACAAAGGCTAATAAGCATTCATCTAGAATGATTCCAAGAAACATTTTAAAAAGTCAATAATGTGGAGAGTTTTTGTAAGATGTTTCTTCCATCAACCAATGAAGAAACACATTGGTACTTTCCCATGATGAGTGAGTGCTTCAGGATCTTTTGCACTTACATGTGCAGCAGAGTACTGTAATGGAAGCATGCTGGGTCCATAACCCAGAGGTAGGCAGATTGAAACTATCCTCTGCTATATGCATTTTTTTTTTGTTAATTAAAGTAATCCAAAACTGGGATTGATATTTTTGCTCTTTTATTTTTACTTAAAGTACAATAACTTTTACCATTTTAATTTGTTTTAATAGTATATTGACAGTATTGTTTTCTTTCAAAAATCCACTTAATTTTCTTTACCCGATTATTAAAATGGTAATTGACAAAAACAAACTACATTGTCACCAGAAGAGCAATACAAAATGTACAAGTGATATATTAAAATCATCTTTCCAGCTTGAATTTCAATGATGCATTGGGGCAACGATTTTGTGAGAAACATCTTCACCCTTAAATAAATATTTTCTTAATTCCTTACCTGTGTGCTAATTAGATATCACCTTGTTTTCACATTAAACAGACTTTCACATGAGAAAACAGCAAAGATGCAGTGGCGTTAATGTTTCCTGGTGTCAACCTGTATTATTTCCGTAGATATTGAAATGAGGATGCATCTTGCTGCCTTTCCAATGAAGCAAGTTTAATTTAGTAATAGGTGAAAAACCATCCCTACAAAGATGTTAATCAGATACTTGGCTTTGTGGACACTTTTCAGAGAACAAATTTGTTATCATAAAAATAAAGCCAGAAAATGAAGAGCTGTTTAATCACTCAATTGGATTTTTCTGCCAGCATTTTTCTTTTTCTCTGCAACCCACTGCTAAATTGTGCTTCCTAGCTGTTTTTTTATAAAATCACTTAATCAAATCTAACTCTGATTACATCAGAGAAGGCCAGGTACCCTACACCATAACAGGGGGTTTGAAATTTTGACTTGTCTACTTAAAGATCACCAAAATCTGATAACAAGGTCAATTAAGTCCCTGGGTGGGATTGAACCACCAACCTTTTGGTTAATAGCCTTACACACTAACTGATTGCGCCACAGCGACACTTTGTGAAAGTACATACTGACAAAGGCTAATAAGCATTCATCTAGAACGATTCCTAAAAACATTTTAAAAAGTCAATAATGTGGAGAGTTTTTGTAAGATGTTTCTTCCATCAACCAATGAAGAAACACATTGGTACTTTCCCATGATGAGTGAGTGCTTCAGTATCTCTTGCACTTACATGTGCAGCAGAGTACTCTAATGGAAGCATGCTGTGTCCATAACCCAGAGGTAGGCAGATTGAAACTATCCTCTGCTATATGCATTTTTTTTTTGTTAATTAAAGTAATCCAAAACTGGGATTGATATTTTTGCTCTTTTATTTTTACTTAAAGTACAATAACTTTTACCATTTTAATTTGTTTTAATAGTATATTGACAGTATTGTTTTCTTTCAAAAATCCAATTAATTTTCTTTACCCGATTATTAAAATGGTAATTGACAAAAACAAACTACATTGTCACCAGAAGAGCAATACAAAATGTACAAGTGATATATTAAAATCATCTTTCCAGCTTGAATTTCAATGATGCATTGGGGCAACGATTTTGTGAGAAACATCTTCACCCTTAAATAAATATTTTCTTAATTCCTTACCTGTGTGCTAATTAGATATCACCTTGTTTTCACATTAAACATACTTCCACATGAGAAAGCAGCAAGGATGCAGTGGCGTTAATGTTTCCTGGTGTCAACCGGTATTATTTCAGTAGATATTGAAATGAGGATGCATCTTGCTGCCTTTCCAATGAAGCAAGTTTAATTTAGTAATAGGTGAAAAACCATCCCTACAAAGGTGTTAATCAGAGACTTGGCTTTGTGGACACTTTTCAGAGAACAAATTTGTTAGCATAAAAATAAAGCCAGAAAATGAAGAGCTGTTTAATCACTCAATTGGATTTTTTTGCCAGCATATTTCTTTTTCTCTGCAACCCACTGCTAAATTGTGCTTCCTAGCTGTTTTTATAAAATCACTGAATCAAATCTAACTCTGATTACATCAGAGAAGGCCAGGTACCCTACACCATAACAGGGGTTTTCGAAATTTTGACTTGTCTACTTAAAGATCAACAAAATCTGATAACAAGGTCAATTATGTCCCTGGGTGGGATTGAATCACCAACCTTTTGGTTAATAGCTGTACACACTAACTGATTGCGCCACAGCGACACTTTGCAAAAGTACATACTGACAAAGGCTAATAAGCATTCATCTAGAACGTTTCCTATAAAAACTTTAAATAGTCAATAATCTGGAGAGTTTTTGTAAGATGTTTCTTCCATCAACCAATGAAGAAACACATTGGTACTTTCCCATGATGAGTGAGTGCTTCAGGATCTCTTGCACTTACATGTGCAGCAGAGTACTGTTATGAAAGCATGCTGGGTCCACAACCCAGAGGTAGGCAGATTGAAACTATCCTCTGCTATATGCATTTTTTTTTTGTTAATTAAAGTAATCCAAAACTGGGATTGATATTTTTGCTCTTTTATTTTTACTTAAAGTACAATAACTTTTACCATTTTAATTTGTTTTAATAGTATATTGACAGTATTGTTTTCTTTCAAAAATCCAATTAATTTTCTTTACCCGATTATTAAAATGGTAATTGACAAAAACAAACTACATTGTCACCAGAAGAGCAATACAAAATGTACAAGTGATATATTAAAATCATCTTTCCAGCTTGAATTTCAATGATGCATTGGGGCAACGATTTTGTGAGAAACATCCTTACCCTTAAATAAAGATTTTCTTAATTCCTTACCTGTGTGCTAATTAGATATCACTTTGTTTTCACATTAAACAGACTTCCACATGAGAAAACAGCAAAGATGCAGTGGCGTTAATGTTTCCTGGTGTCAACCTGTATTATTTCCGTAGATATTGAAATGAGGATGCATCTTGCTGCCTTTCCAATGAAGCAAGTTTAATTTAGTAATAGGTGAAAAACCATCCCTACAAAGATGTTATTCAGATACTTGGCTTTGTGGACACTTTTCAGAGAACAAATTTGTTATCATAAAAATAAAGCCAGAAAATGAAGAGCTGTTTAATCACTCAATTGGATTTTTCTGCCAGCATTTTTCTTTTTCTCTGCAACCCACTGCTAAATTGTGCTTCCTAGCTGTTTTTTTTTATAAAATCACTTAATCAAATCTAACTCTGATTACATCAGAGAAGGCCAGGTACCCTACACCATAAGAGGGGTTTTGCAATTTTGACTTGTCTACTTAAATATTACCAAAATCTGATCACAAGGTCAATTACGTCCCTGGGTGGGATTGAACCACCAACCTTTTGATTAATAGCTGAACACACTAACCGATTGCGCCACAGAGACACTTTGCAAAAAGTACATACTGACAAAGACTAATAAGCATTCATCTAGAACGTTTCCTAGAAAAACTTTAAAAAGTCAATAATCTGGAGAGTTTTTGTAAGATGTTTCTTCCAGCAACCAATGAAGAAACACATTGGTACTTTCGCATGATGAGTGAGTGCTTCAGGATCTCTTGCACTTACATGTGCAGCAGAGTACTGCACTGGAAGCATGCTGGGCCCATAACCCAGAGGTAGGCAGATTGAAACTATCCTTTGCTATATGCATTTTTTTTTTGTTCATTAAAGTAATCCAAAACTGGGATTGATATTTTAGCTTTTATTTTTACTTAAAGTACAATAACTTTTACCATTTTAATTTGTTTTAATAGTATATTGACAGTATTGTTTTCTTTCAAAAATCCAATTAATTTTCTTTACCCGATTATTAAAATGGTAATTGACAAAAACAAACTACATTGTCACCAGAAGAGCAATACAAAATGTACAAGTGATATATTAAAATCATCTTTCCAGCTTGAATTTCAATGATGCATTGGGGCAACGATTTTGTGAGAAACATCTTCACCCTTAAATAAAGATTTTCTTAATTCCTTACCTGTGTGCTAATTAGATATCACCTTGTTTTCACATTAAACAGACTTCCACATGAGAAAACAGCAAAGATGCAGTGGCGTTAATGTTTCCTGGTGTCAACCTGTATTATTTCCGTAGATATTGAAATGAGGATGCATCTTGCTGCCTTTCCAATGAAGCAAGTTTAATTTAGTAATAGGTGAAAAACCATCCCTACAAAAATGTTAATCAGATACTTGGCTTTGTGGACACTTTTCAGAGAACAAATTTGTTATCATAAAAATAAAGCCAGAAAATGAAGAGCTGTTTAATCACTCAATTGGATTTTTCTGCCAGCATTTTTCTTTTTCTCTGCAACCCACTGCTAAATTGTGCTTCCTAGCTGTTTTTTTATAAAATCACTTAATCAAATCTAACTCTGATTACATCAGAGAAGGCCAGGTACCCTACACCATAAGAGAGGGTTTGCAATTTTGACTTGTCTACTTGTATATATCACCAAAATCTGATCACAAGGTCAATTACGTCCCTGGGTGGGATTGAACCACCAACCTTTTGATTAATAGCTGAACACACTAACAGATTGCGCCACAGAGACACTTTGCAAAAAGTGCATACTGACAAAGACTAATAAGCATTCATCTAGAACGTTTCCTAGAAAAACTTTAAAAAGTCAATAATCTGGAGAGTTTTTGTAAGATGTTTCTTCCAGCAACCAATGAAGAAACACATTGGTACTTTCGCATGATGAGTGAGTGCTTCAGGATCTCTTGCACTTAAATGTGCAGCAGAGTACTGCAATGGAAGCATGCTGGGCCCATAACCCAGAGGTAGGCAGATTGAAACTAACCTTTGCTATATGCATTTTTTTTTTGTTCATTAAAGTAATCCAAAACTGGGATTGATATTTTAGCTTTTATTTTTACTTAAAGTACAATAACTTTTACCATTTTAATTTGTTTTAATAGTATATTGACAGTATTGTTTTCTTTCAAAAATCCACTTAATTTTCTTTACCCTATTATTAAAATGGTAATTGACAAAAACAAACTACATTGTCACCAGAAGAGCAATACAAAATGTACAAGTGATACATTAAAATCATCTTTCCAGCTTGAATTTCAATGATGCATTGGGGCAACGATTTTGTGAGAAACATCTTCACCCTTAAATAAAGATTTTCTTAATTCCATACCTGTGTGCTAATTAGATATCACCTTGTTTTCACATTAAACAGACTTCCACATGAGAAAACAGCAAAGATGCAGTGGCGTTAATGTTTCCTGGTGTCAACCTGTATTATTTCCGTAGATATTGAAATGAGGATGCATCTTGCTGCCTTTCCAATGAAGCAAGTTTAATTTAGTAATAGGTGAAAAACCATCCCTACAAAAATGTTAATCAGATACTTGGCTTTGTGGACACTTTTCAGAGAACAAATTTGTTATCATAAAAATAAAGCCAGAAAATGAAGAGCTGTTTAATCACTCAATTGGATTTTTCTGCCAGCATTTTTCTTTTTCTCTGCAACCCACTGCTAAATTGTGCTTCCTAGCTGTTTTTTTATAAAATCACTTAATCAAATCTAACTCTGATTACATCAGAGAAGGCCAGGTACCCTACACCATAAGAGAGGGTTTGCAATTTTGACTTGTCTACTTAAATATCACCAAAATCTGATCACAAGGTCAATTACGTCCCTGGGTGGGATTGAACCACCAACCTTTTGATTAATAGCTGAACACACTAACAGATTGCGCCACAGAGACACTTTGCAAAAAGTCCATACTGACAAAGACTAATAAGCATTCATCTAGAACGTTTCCTAGAAAAACTTTAAAAAGTCAATAATCTGGAGAGTTTTTGTAAGATGTTTCTTCCAGCAACCAATGAAGAAACACATTGGTACTTTCGCATGATGAGTGAGTGCTTCAGGATCTCTTGCACTTAAATGTGCAGCAGAGTATTGCAATGGAAGCATGCTGGGCCCATAACCCAGAGGTAGGCAGATTGAAACTATCCTTTGCTATATGCATTTTTTTTTTGTTCATTAAAGTAATCCAAAACTGGGATTGATATTTTAGCTTTTATTTTTACTTAAAGTACAATAACTTTTACCATTTTAATTTGTTTTAATAGTATATTGACAGTATTGTTTTCTTTCAAAAATCCACTTAATTTTCTTTACCCTATTAATAAAATGGTAATTGACAAAAACAAACTACATTGTCACCAGAAGAGCAATACAAAATGTACAAGTGATACATTAAAATCATCTTTCCAGCTTGAATTTCAATGATGCATTGGGGCAACGATTTTGTGAGAAACATCTTCACCCTTAAATAAAGATTTTCTTAATTCCTTACCTGTGTGCTAATTAGATATCACCTTGTTTTCACATTAAACAGACTTCCACATGAGAAAGCAGCAAGGATGCAGTGGCGTTAATGTTTCCTGGTGTCAACCTGTATTATTTCAGTAGATATTGAAATGAGGATGCATCTTGCTGCCTTTCCAATGAAGCAAGTTTAATTTAGTAATAGATGAAAAACCATCCCTACAAATATGTTAATCAGATACTTGGCTTTGTGGACACTTTTCAGAGAACAAATTAGTTAGCATAAAAATAAAGCCAGAAAATGAAGAGCTGTTTAATCACTCAATTGGATTTTTCTGCCAGCATTTTTATTTTTCTCTGCAACCCACTGCTAAATTGTGCTTCCTAGCTGTTTTTATAAAATCACTGAATCAAATCTAACTACATCAGAGAAGGCCAGGTACCCTACACCATAACAGGGGGTTTGAAATTTTGACTTGTCTACTTAAAGATCACCAAAATCTGATAACAAGGTCAATTAAGTCCCTGGGTGGGATTGAACCACCAACCTTTTGGTTAATAGCCTTACACACTAACTGATTGCGCCACAGCAACACTTTGCAAAAGTACATACTGACAAAGGCTAATAAGCATTCATCTAGAACGATTCCTAGAAACATTTTAAAAAGTCAATAATGTGGAGAGTTTTTGTAAGATGTTTCTTCCATCAACCAATGAAGAAACACATTGGTACTTTCCCATGATGAGTGAGTGCTTCAGGATCTTTTGCACTTACATGTGCAGCAGAGTACTGTAATGGAAGCATGCTGGGTCCATAACCCAGAGGTAGGCAGATTGAAACTATCCTCTGCTATATGCATTTTTTTTTTGTTAATTAAAGTAATCCAAAACTGGGATTGATATTTTTGCTCTTTTATTTTTACTTAAAGTACAATAACTTTTACCATTTTAATTTGTTTTAATAGTATATTGACAGTATTGTTTTCTTTCAAAAATCCACTTAATTTTCTTTACCCGATTATTAAAATGGTAATTGACAAAAACAAACTACATTGTCACCAGAAGAGCAATACAAAATGTACAAGTGATATATTAAAATCATCTTTCCAGCTTGAATTTCAATGATGCATTGGGGCAACGATTTTGTGAGAAACATCTTCACCCTTAAATAAATATTTTCTTAATTCCTTACCTGTGTGCTAATTAGATATCACCTTGTTTTCATATTAAACAGACTTTCACATGAGAAAACAGCAAAGATGCAGTGGCGTTAATGTTTCCTGGTGTCAACCTGTATTATTTCCGTAGATATTGAAATGAGGATGCATCTTGCTGCCTTTCCAATGAAGCAAGTTTAATTTAGTAATAGGTGAAAAACCATCCCTACAAAGATGTTAATCAGATACTTGGCTTTGTGGACACTTTTCAGAGAACAAATTTGTTATCATAAAAATAAAGCCAGAAAATGAAGAGCTGTTTAATCACTCAATTGGATTTTTCTGCCAGCATTTTTCTTTTTCTCTGCAACCCACTGCTAAATTGTGCTTCCTAGCTGTTTTTTTATAAAATCACTTAATCAAATCTAACTCTGATTACATCAGAGAAGGCCAGGTACCCTACACCATAAGAGGGGGTTTGAAATTTTGACTAGTCTACTTAAAGATCACCAAAATCTGATAACAAGGTCAATTACATCCCTGGGTGGGATTGAACCACCAACCCTTTGATTAACAACCAAACACACTAACCGATTGCGCCACAGAGACACTTTGCAAACTTCCATACTGACAAAGGCTAATAAGCATTCATCTAGAACGTTTCCTAGAAAAACTTTAAAAAGTCAATAATCTGGAGAGTTTTTGTAAGATGTTTCTTCCATCAACCAACGAAGAAACACATTGGTACTTTCCCATGATGAGTGAGTGCTTCAGGATCTCTTGCACTTACATGTGCAGCAGAGTACTGCATTGGAAACATGCTGGGCCCATAACCCAGAGGTAGGCAGATTGAAACTATCCTCTGCTATATGCATTTTTTATTGTTAATTAAAGTAATCCAAAACTGGGATTGATATTTTTGCTCTTTTATTTTTACTTAAAGTACAATAACTTTTACCATTTTAATTTGTTTTAATAGTATATAGACAGTATTGTTTTCTTTCAAAAATCCAATTAATTTTCTTTACCCTATTATTATAATGGTAATTGACAAAAACAAACTACATTGTCACCAGAAGAGCAATACAAAATGTACAAGTGATATATTAAAATCATCTTTCCAGCTTGAATTTCAATGATGCATTGGGGCAACGATTTTGTGAGAAACATCTTCACCCTTAAATAAAGATTTTCTTAATTCCTTACCTGTGTGCTAATTAGATATCACCTTGTTTTCACATTAAACAGACTTCCACATGAGAAAGCAGCAAGGATGCAGTGGCATTAATGTTTCCTGGTGTAAACCTGTATTATTTCAGTAGATATTGAAATGAGGATGCATCTTGCTGCCTTTCCAATGAAGCAAGTTTAATTTAGTAATAGGTGAAAAACCATCCCTACAAAGGTGTTAATCAGAGACTTGGCTTTGTGGACACTTTTCAGAGAACAAATTTGTTAGCATAAAAATAAAGCCAGAAAATGAAGAGCTGTTTAATCACTCAATTGGATTTTTTTGCCAGCATATTTCTTTTTCTCTGCAACTCACTGCTAAATTGTGCTTCCTAGCTGTTTTTATAAAATCACTGAATCAAATCTAACTCTGATTACATCAGAGAAGGCCAGGTACCCTACACCATAACAGGGGGTTTGAAATTTTGACTTGTCTACTTAAAGATCACCAAAATCTGATAACAAGGTCAATTACGTCCCTGGGTGGGATTGAACCACCAACCTTTTGGTTAATAACCATACACACAGACTGATTGCGCCACAGCGACACTTTGCGAAAGTACATACTGACAAAGGCTAATAAGCATTCATCTAGAACGTTTCCTAGAAACATTTTAAAAAGTCAATAATGTGGAGAGTTTTTGTAAGATGTTTCTTCCATCAACCAATGAAGAAACACATTGGAACTTTCCCATGATAAGTGAGTGCTTCAGGACCTCTTGCACTTACATGTGCAGCAGAGTACTGTAATGGAAGCATGCTGGGTCCATAACCCAGAGGTAGGCAGATTGAAACTATCCTCTGCTATATGCATTTTTTTTTGTTAATTAAAGTAATCCAAAACTGGGATTGATATTTTTGCTCTTTTATTTTTACTTAAAGTACAATAACTTTTACCATTTTAATTTGTTTTAATAGTATATTGACAGTATTGTTTTCTTTCAAAAATCCAATTAATTTTCTTTACCCGATTATTAAAATGGTAATTAACAAAAACAAACTACATTGTCACCAGAAGAGCAATACAAAATGTACAAGTGATATATTAAAATCATCTTTCCAGCTTGAATTTCAATGATGCATTGGGGCAACGATTTTGTGAGAAACATCTTCACCCTTTAATAAAGATTTTCTTAATTCCTTACCTGTGTGCTAATTAGATATCACCTTGTTTTCACATTAAACAGACTTCCACATGAGAAAGCAGCAAGGATGCAGTGGCGTTAATGTTTCCTGGTGTCAACCTGTATTATTTCAGTAGATATTGAAATGAGGATGCATCTTGCTGCCTTTCCAATGAAGCAAGTTTAATTTAGTAATAGGTGAAAAACCATCCAAGAGCTGTTTAATCACTCAATTGGATTTTTTTGCCAGCATATTTCTTTTTCTCTGCAACCCACTGCTAAATTGTGCTTCCTAGCTGTTTTTATAAAATCACTGAATCAAATCTAACTCTGATTACATCAGAGAAGTCTAAATACCTAACACCATAACAGGGGGTTTGAAATTTTGACTTGTCTACTTAAAGATCACCAAAATCTGATAACAAAGTCAATTACATCCCTAGGTGGGATTGAACCACCAACCTTTTGGTTAATAGCCATACACACTAACTGATTGCGCCACAGCGACACTTTGCAAAATTACATACTGACAAAGGCTAATAAACAATCATCTAGAACGTTTCCTAGAAAAACTTTAAAAAGTCAATAATCTGGAGTGTTTTTGTAAGATGTTTCTGCCATCAACCAATGAAGAAACACATTGGTACTTTCCGATGATGAGTGAGTGCTTCAGGATCTCTTGCACTTACATGTGCAGCAGAGTACTGCAATGGAAGCATGCTGGGCCCATAACCCAGAGGTAGAAAGATTGAAACTATCCTCTGCTATATGCATTTTTTTTGTTAATTAAAGTAATCCAAAACTGGGATTGATATTTTTGCTCTTTTATTTTTACTTAAAGTACAATAACTTTTACCATTTTAATTTGTTTTAATAGTATATTGACAGTATTGTTTTCTTTCAAAAATTCACTTAATTTTCTTTTCTGTGTGCTAATTAGATATCACCTTGTTTTCACATTAAATAGACTTCCACATGAGAAAGCAGCAAGGATGCAGTGGCGTTAATGTTTCCTGGTGGTAGTGGGGGACTGTGTTTGTGCTTTCCTCTGGTCAGCTCTGGTAAAAGTCAGATTTCTTTGACTCAGATCTTCCTCTAGCCTTGTTCTTCTTTCGAGAGTTCCCTTGTGCTGCCTCAGTTGGATTTCCTTCACTTAACAGGGGGGTACCCGAGCAGCGACCTTCCCCAGCTCTAGCCCAACTCCTACTTACCTGCCAGGTGAGATACTATGATCATGAAGGTGCTTCTCCCAGGGAAAGGCTCACCCATTGCACTCTGGGTGTGCTGCTCCTGCGATTTCCCCAAATGTGGGAAACTTGACTGCATAATTTGTGTTTCCCCTGGTCGGCTCTAGTATAATTCAGATCTCTTTGTCTCAGGTCTCTCTCCAGCCTAGTTTGCTGTCTGTTTCCACTTCTCTTTTCTTAAACCGCTCCCTTCTATGCCCTTGCGCACCTTAATTAAATCTAACTCTGATTACGTCAGAGAAGGCCAGGTACCCTACACCATAAGAGGGGGTTTGAAATTTTGACTTGTCTACTTAAAGATCACCAAAATCTGATCACAAGGTCAATTACATCACTGGGTGGGAACCTTTTGGTTAATAGCCCATGTAAGTCCAAGAGATCCTGAAGCACTCACTCATCATGGGAATGTACCAATGTGTTTCTTACAAAAATTCTCCAGATTATTGACTTTTTAAAGTTTTTCTAGGAAACGTTCTAGATGAATGCTTATTAGCCTTTGTCAGTATGTACTTTTGCAAAGTGTCGCTGTGGCGCAATCAGTTAGTGTGTATGGCTATTAACCTAAAGGTTGGTGATTCAATCCCACAGAGGGACGTAATAGACCTTGTTATCAGATTTTGGTGATCTTTAAGTAGACAAGTCAAAATTTCAAACCCCCTCTTAAGGTGTAGGGTACCCGGCCTTCTCTGATGTAATCAGAATTAGATTTGATTAAGTGATTTTATAAAAAACAGCTAGGAAGCACAATTTAGCAGTGGGTTGCAGAGAAAAAAAATTATGCTGGCAGAAAAGTCCAATTGAGTGATTAAACAGCTCTTCATTTTCTGATTTTATGTTTATTCTAACAAATTTGCTCTCTGAAAAGTGTCCACAAAGCCAAGTCTCTGATTAACACCTTTGTAGGAATGGTTTTTCACCTATTACTGAATTAAACTTGCTTCATTGGAAAGGCAGCAAGATGCATCCTCATTTCAATGTCTACTGAAATAATACAGGTTGACACCAGGAAACATAAACGTCACTGCATCCTTGCTGCTTCCTCATGGGGAAGTCTGTTTAATGTGAAAACAAGGTGATATCTAATCAGCACACAGGTAAGGAATTAAGAAAATCTTTCTTTATGGGTGAAGATGTTTCTCACAAAATTGTTGCACCAAGGCATCATTGAAATTCAAGCTGGAAAGATGATTTTAATATATCACTTGTACATTTTGTATTGCTCTTCTGGTGACAATGTAGTTTGTTTTTGTCAATTACCATTTTAATAATCGGGTAAAGAAAATTAATTGGATTTTTGAAAGAAAACAATACTGTCAATATACTATTAAAACAAATTAAAATGGTAAAAGTTATTGTACTTTAAGTAAAAATAAAAGAGCAAAAATATCAATCCCAGTTTTGGATTACTTTAATTAATAAAAACAATGCATATAGCAGAGGATAGTTTCAATCTGCCTACCTCTGGGTTATGGACCCAGCATGCTTCCATTACAGTACTCTGCTGCACATGTAAGTGCAAGAGATCCTGAAGCACTCACTCATCATAGGAAAGTACCAATGTGTTTCTTCATTGGTTGATGGAAGAAACATCTTACAAAAACTCTCCACATTATTGACTTTTTAAAATGTTTCTAGGAAACGTTCTAGATGAATGCTTATTAGCCTTTGTCAGTATGTACTTTTGAAAAGTGTCGCTGTGGCGCAATCAGTTAGTGTATAAGGCTATTAACCAAAAGGTTGGTGGTTCAATCCCACCCAGGGACAAAATTGACCTTGTTATCAGATTTTGGTGATCTTTAAGTAGACAAGTCAAAATTTCAAACCCCCTCTTATGGTGTAGGGTACCTGGCCTTCTCTGATGTAATCAGAGTTAGATTTGATTAAGTGATTTTATAAAAAAAACAGCTAGGAAGCACAATTTAGCAGTGGGTTGCAGAGAAAAAGAAAAATGCTGGCAGAAAAATCCAATTGAGTGATTAAACAGCTCTTCATTTTCTGGCTTTATTTTTATGCTAACAAATTTGTTCTCTGAAAAGTGTCCACAAAGCCAAGTCTCTGATTAACACCTTTGTAGGGATGGTTTTTAACCTATTACTAAATTAAACTTGCTTCATTGGAAAGGCAGCAAGATGCATCCTCATTTCAATGTCTACTGAAATAATACAGGTTGACACCAGGAAACATTAAAGCCACTGCATCCTTGCTGCTTTCTCATGTGGAAGTCTGTTTAATGTGAAAACAAGGTGATATCTAATTAGCACACAGGTAGGGAATTAAGAAAATCTTTATTTAAGGGTGAAGATGTTTCTCACAAAATCGTTACCTCAATGCATCATTGAAATTCAAGCTGAAAAGATGATTTTAATATATCACTTGTACATTTTGTATTGCTCTTCTGGTGACAATGTAGTTTGTTTTTGTCAATTACCATTTTAATAATAGGGTAAAGAAAATTAAGTGGATTTTTGAAAGAAAACAATACTGTCAATATACTATTAAAACAAATTAAAACGGTAAAAGTTATTGTACTTTAAGTAAAAATAAAAGAGCCAAAATATCAATCCCAGTTTTGGATTACTTTAATTAACAAAAAAAATGCATATAGCAGAGGACAGTTACAATCTGCCTACCTCTGGGTTATAGGCCCAGCATGCTTCCATTGTAGTCCTTTGCTGCACATGTAAGTGCAAGAGATCCTGAAGCACTCACTCATCATGGGAAAGTACCAATGTGTTTCTTCATTGGTTGATGGAAGGAACATCTTACAAAAACTCTCCAGATTATTGACTTTTTAAAGTTTTTCTAGGAAACGTTCTAGATGAATGCTTATTAACCTTTGTCAGTATGTACTTTCGCAAAGTGTCTCTGAGGCGCAAACAGTTAGCGTGTTCAGTTGTTAACCAAAAGGTTGGTGGTTCAATCCCACCTAGGGACGTAATTGACCTCGTTATCAGATTTTGGTGATCTTTAAGTAGACAAGTAAAAATTTCAAACCACCTCTTATGGTGTAGGGTACCTGGCCTTCTCTGATGTAATCAGAGTTAGATTTGATTAAGTGATTTTATAAAAAAAACAGCCACGAAGCACAATTTAGCAGTGGGTTGCAGAGAAAAAGAAATATGCTGGCAGAAAAATCCAATTGAGTGATTAAACAGCTCTTCATTTTCTGGCTTTATTTTTATGCTAACAAATTTGTGCTCTGAAAAGTGTCCACAAAGCCAAGTATCTGATTAACACCTTTGTAGGGATGGTTTTTCACCTATTATTAAATTAAACTTGCTTCATTGGAAAGGCAGCAAGTGATGTCATCCAAGCAGTGGGTCAAAGTTGGCTTCAAACCTCGTCTGCTTATGAAAAGAGAAAAGGGGTATGCAGGGCATGGCGGCCTTTTGCGGTGCTTGGATGACCCCTAGTTCGCATTAAATAATGCAGTCGAGTTTCCCACATTTGGGGAAATCACAGGGGTCAGCATACCCAGAATGCAATGAATGAACCGCACCCTGGGAGAACAGTCTTCATGACCATGGTATCTCCTATGCAAAATAAGTATGATTTGGGATAGGGCTGGGGAGGGCCGCTGCTCAGGCACATCTCTGTCAAGTAAAGGAGATTCAACTGAGGCAGCACAAGGGAACTCTCATCTGGGGACAACAACTGCAGAGAGAACACATATTTTCAGATGAACATGGGAGGGCAGAAGGCTGCCTAATACTGAAGCACCCCCAAACAACAAACCAAATGCAACAACTAGTGCAAGCATTCCTGGGGGAAGGCCTGCAGCAGATGGATTTGCATATGGCGATGTCATCCAAGCAGTGGGTCAAAGTTGGCTTCAACCCTCGTCTGCATATGAAAAGAGAAAAGGGGCGTGCAGGGCATGGCGGCCTTTTGCGGCACTTGGATGACCCCTAGTTCGCATTAAACACCTCCACCCTCCGTCGGTGTGGGGCTCATGTTGGATATGCCCCAGCCCCTGAAGCATTCAAGCTGATTTCTTGCAGCAGCTGGGCACTGTAACAGCTCCAGAGCTGCTCTGTAAGGCAAGTAAAAGGGTGTGGGCCCTGCAGCACTACCTGTAGTTCGCATTGTGCGAGACCCCTAGTTCGCATTAAACACCTCCACCCTCCTTCGGTGTGGGGCTCATGTTGGCCATGCCCCAGCCCCTGAAGCATTCACGCTGATTTCTTGCAGCAGCTGGGCACTGTAACAGCTCAAGAGCTGCTCTATAAGGCAAGTAAAAGGGTGTGGGCCCTGCAGCACTACCTGTAGTTTGCATTGTGCATTGGAAGGCACAAAGTAAGCAGACGGGAGGAGAAGTCAGGATAGTGCACAAGGGTATAGACGGGAGGGGCTCAAGAAAAAAGAAGTGGAAACAGACAGCAAACTAGGCTTCCAATGCACAATGCAAACTACAGGTAGTGCTGCAGGGCCCACACCCTTTTACTTGCCTTACAGAGCAGCTCTGGAGCTGTTTAATCACTCAATTGGATTTTTCTGCCAGCATAATTTTTCTCTTACGTCCTAGAGGATGCTGGGGACTCCGTAAGGACCATGGGGGATAGACGGGCTCCGCAGGAGACATGGGCACTTAAAGAAAGACTTTAGATCTGGGTGTGCACTGGCTCCTCCCTCTATGCCCCTCCTCCAGACCTCAGTTTACTACTGTGCCCAGAGGAGACTGGGTGCTTTTCAGGGAGCTCTCCTGAGTTTCCTGACAGAAAGTATATTTGTTAGATTTTTTTATTTTCAGGGAGCCTGCTGGCAACAGACTCCCTGCATCGAGGGGCGGAGGGGAGAGATGCACACCTACTTCTGTGAGTTGATAGGCTCTGCTTCTTAGGCTACTGTACAGCATTAGCTCCAGAGGGATCGGTACGCAGGTCTCACCCTCGCCGTCCGTCCCAGAGCCGCGCCGCCGTCCCCCTCGCAGAACCGGAAGATAGAAGCCGGGTGAGTATGAGAAGAAAAGAAGACTTCAGAGCCGGCGGAAGACTTCATGATCTTCACTGAGGTAACGCACAGCAGTAAAGCTGTGCTCCATTGCTCCCATACACCTCACACACGGCAGTCAGTGTAAGGGTGAAGGGCTCAGGGGAGACGCCCTGGGCAGCAATATAGACCTCTCTTTGGCAAAATAAATATATATGCAGCTAGGCACTGTATATATATATATATAAGAGCCCCCGCCATTTTTTTACTATATTTGAGCGGGACAGAAGCCCGTCGCTGAAGGGGTGGGGCTTCTCCCTCAGCACTCACCAGCACCATTTTCTCCACAGCACCGCTGAGGGGAAGCTCCACGGACTCTCCCCTGCTTATACCACGGTAGAAAGAGGGTCTTAAAGAAGAGGGGGGCACATAATTAGGCGCATATATATATGGAAATACAGCGCTACTGGGTAAACATAAAATTATTGTGTTTTTTTCCTGGGTCATATAGCGCTGGGGTGTGTGCTGGCATACTCTCTCTCTCTGTCTCTCCAAAGGGCCTTGTTGGGGAACTGTCCTCAGATAAGAGGATTCCCTGAGTGTATGGTGTGTCGGTACACGTGTGTCGACATGTCTGAGGTAGAAGGCTCTCCTAGAGAGGAGCAGGAGCAAATTAATGTGGTGTCTCCATCGACAACGCCGACACCTGACTGAATGGATATGTGAAATGTTTTATGTGCTAATGTAAACTTATTACACAAGAGATTAGACAAAGCTGAAGCTAGGGAACAGTCAGGGAGTCAACCCATGCCTGTCCCTATGTCGCAGGGACCTTCGGGGTCTCAAAAGCGCCCACTATCCCAAATAGTTGACACAGATACCGACACGGATTCTGACTCCAGTGTCGACTACGATGATGCAAAGTTACAGCCAAAATTGGCTAAATGTATTCGATATATGATTATTGCAATAAAAGATGTTTTGCACATCACAGAGTCCCCTGTCCCTGACACGAGGGTACACATGTATAAGGGAAAGAAACCTGAGATAACCTTTCCCCCCTCACATGAGTTGAACGAATTATGTGAAAAAGCTTGGGAATCTCCAGACAAAAAGCTGCAGATTCCCAAAAGGATTCTTATGGCGTATCCTTTCCCGCCAATGGACAGGATACGGTGGGAATCCTCCCCTAGGGTGGATAAAGCATTGACACGCTTATCCAAAAAGGTAGCGCTGCCATCCCAGGATACGGCTACCATCAGGGACCATGCTGACCGCAAGCAGGAGGTTACCCTAAAGTCCATTTACACACATTCTGGTACCTTACTCAGACCGGCAATTGCGTCGGCCGGGGTTGTAGCGCGGTGGCAGCATGGACAGATACCTTATCAGCAGAGATTGAGACCCTAGATAAGGATGCTATGTTATTGACCATAGGGCATATAAAAGATGCTGTCCTATATATGAGAGATGCTCAAAGTGACATTAGTCTACTGGGTTCTAGAATAAACGCTATGTCGATTTCTGCTAGACGAGTCCTATGGACCCGGCAATGGACAGGTGATGCCGACTCAAAAAGGCATATGGAGGTTTTACCTTACAGGGGTGAGGAATTGTTTGGGGAAGGTCTCTCGGACCTAGTCTTCACAGCTACAGCTGGTAAATCAAATTTTTTGCCTTATATTCCCTCACAGCCTAAGAAAGCACCACATTATCAAATGCAGTCCTTTCGATCACAGAGAAACAAGAAAGTACGAGGTGCGTCCTTTCTTGCCAGAGGTAAGGGCAGAGGGAAGAAGCTGCACAACACAGCTAGTTCCCAGGAACAGAAGTCCTCCCCGGCCTCTACAAAATCCACCGCATGACGCTGGGGCTCCGCTAAAGGAGTCCGCCCAGTTGGGGGCACGTCTTCGAGTTTTCAGCCACATCTGGGTTCATTCGCAGGTGGATCCCTAGGCAATAGAAATTGTTTCTCAGGGTTACAAGCTGAAATTCGAAGAGGTGCCTCCTCGCCGGTTTTTCAAATCGGCCCTACCATCTTCTCCCCAGGAAAGGGAGATAGTGTTAAATGCAATTCACAAATTGTATCTTCAACAGGTGGTGGTCAAGGTTCCCCTGCTTCAACAAGGAAAGGGAAATTATTCGACCCTGTTTGTAGTCCCAAAACCGGACGGTTTGGTCAGACCCATATTAAATTTAAAATCCCTGAACCTATACTTGAAAAGGTTCAAGTTCAAGATGGAATCGCTAAGAGCGGTCATCGCCAGCCTAGAAGGGGGGGATTTTATGATATCTCTGGACCTTCATGTACTCATTTATCCACCTCATCAGGCGTACCTAAGATTTGCGGTACAGTATTGTCATTACCAATTTCAGACGTTGCCGTTTGGTCTCTCCAGAATTTTCTCCGAGAATTTTCACCAAGGTAATGACGGAAATTATGGTGCTCCTGCGAAAGCAAGGTGTCACAATTATCCCGTACTTGAACGATCTCCTCATAAAAGCGAGATCAAGAGAGCAGTTGCTGAACAGCGTATAACTTTCACTGAAGGTGTTACAGCAACACGGCTGGATTCTCAATATCCCGAAGTCGCAGTTGGTTCCTACGACTCGTCTGACTTTGCTTGGGCATTATTCTGGATACGGACCAGAAAAGGGGTTATCTTCCGATAGAAAAGGCCCAGGAACTCATGACTCTGGTCAGGAACCTATTGAAACCAAAACAGGTGTCAGTGCATCACTGCACTCGAGTCCTGGGAATGATGGTGGCATCATACGAGGCCATTCCCTTTGGCAGGTTCCATGCGAGGATCTTGCAATGGGACCTACTGGACAAGTGGTCCGGGTCACATCTACAGATTCATCAGTTGATCACCCTGTCCCCCAGGGCCAGGGTATCTCTCCTGTGGTGGCTGCAGAGTGCTCACCTTCTAGAGGGCCGCAGGTTCGGCATTCAGGACTGGATCCTGGTGACCACGAACGCGAGCCTCCGAGGTTGGGGAGCAGCCACACAGGGAAGAAATTTCCAAGGTCTTTGGTCAAGTCAGGAGACTTGTCTTCACATCAACATCCTGGAGCTAAGGGCCATATACAACGCCCTATGTCAAGCGGAGACCTTACTTCGCGACCAACCAGTTCTGATCCAGTCAGACAACGTCACCGCAGTAGTTCATGTAAACCGCCAAGGCGGCACAAGGAGCAGAGTGGCGATGGCGGAAGCCACCAGAATTCTTCGCTGGGCGGAGAATCATGTAAGCTGTCAAAGTCAGAAAAATATCACGATGCACACTGCCATATTTGCACCTCATATGTGTCCCTGCTGCGCATGCGTGCGCTCTCCCGTGCGTGCGCATACTCGCTGTTGCGGGCACCCGCAGGCGCACGGTATGCGCATTTACGGTAGAGATTGTGTGCGTCTAGCGGGCAACTCTTTCGTTACATATTTTCACCATATAATGCATTTTGTAGATTATGGTCCCTTTGATAGATTCTGAAAGTTTAGTTAATGTAGTATGTTCCTGGACAGAGAGATCCCTCATTGTTTGATACGAAGGGTCAGACAGGAGTAATACAGTGGTGTTTAGTATCCATCGGAAGAGTATTTAATTAGCAATATTCCGGTGTTGGTTTGAAGCGGATCAATCGCTCGTGCGAATAGTTATGGACATAAGAAGTTTATGAACATTTACTGTATTTGCACTTACTTATCCATGCGGCGGGAAACCCAGTTTCCCTCCCACCTGAGCTGTTGGAAATAGTCACAGCCCACCTGTATGAATCAACCTATGACCTTTTGTTATAATGCAAAGACGAATTCCTGTGTCCAATGAACAATGAGATTGTAGGGACCATTGAATTGTATTGTGTGTGGGGCATAAATAGACAGGCCGATCACATCCAGCACTCACTCTTCATCGGTTATCATTGCTGAAAATCGGGAGCTGGATGTCCAGAGGCGCATGCGATCGTTTCCTTTGTGCGTAAGTTTTCTCCGTAATCATATTGTCTTTTCTTGTTATTATGGGCCATATCTTTCTCTCTCGCTCTTCTCTTTCTCTCATTTTCTCTTAAACGTACTTGTATTGTATTTACTGTGTAGTTACCTGGTTAGTTAGTCTATGTTATATTGTAGTGTATGACTTGTATTGTGTTAATTCTTTTGCAAGTATAACATTCATAATATATATATTAGGCGTTGGACCCTAAGCACGGTATTTGTGTATTTCTTATAGTGTTAAGTATTCTCAGAGCGTCGGTGACGCTCGAACAGCTTTTGAGTTAATAAGGTTATACAGTGTTGCATTTACACCCTATCTCTACACTAAGGTTTTACAGCAAATTACATTGTTTGTGGTTTAGACATAAAGGTTTAACATTGTGAGCGTCGGCGCCGCTCGTGATCTCCTCGTGGTCTCGAGCGTCCGCTACGCTGATAGCGTAGCATTACGGTAGTCGCTCACCTATAAGTGTGCCCGATACCAACAGCGTATTCTCGTGAGCGTCTGTATCGCTCGAGCAGCCCGCTCCCGATACAGCGTCCGTTACGCTATAGCGAACCATTACGTTAGTCAGCAGCCAATAGCGTGCCTGCCTGTGATCTCTTGGCCGTGAGCGAACGTGACGCTTGAGCGTCTCGACCACGGCTAAGCGATTGTTACGCAACGAGCGTACCCTTACGGTACTCCATACGCAAATAGCGTACAGTGTTCTTAGACCTCACAAAGGGTTTTAAATAAGATAAATATTTAGCTTTATCAATTGGCGGCTCGTCCTGTCCTTCACATATCTCTGCTAGGTAATTTCAGCAGACATTATCCATCAGCAAAGGGTGGGAGATCATATTCTTCGCAGTGCTGACGGGTTAAGCGTCTGTTTCGCTTAGTAAAGGGTGCTGAAGGAATCCGGGAACCGGAGGTAAGAACAACACACTAGTGTCTTTTAAAACTGTTTATTTCTATCTTGCGTACGCACACACGCATATCTGCATTTCTTTTTCATTCGTGTATTTTCATATATCACTCTCCTGTTTGCCATTTTATAATTGATAAAACGTGCTAAGAGAGATTTGTCGCTATTTCATAGTTAAAGTGTAAAAGTAATGCGTTAAGGGATAAAGTGTAAAGCACACACGCAGCTCTACCTAAAGGTAAAAGGAGAGATTGGTGTGTTGCACGGTAGACGATCGAGGATCATCTACATTGATAAAACGTGTTAGTTGTGTTACGGTGGACATTGGTTTTGTATACACGTGTCTCTAACAAAAGGCTGAGACTCGCGTACGCAAAGGCCGACGCACGTAGCGTAAATTACGCAACGGAGCGTCTGGGTACGCCCACGTAACTCAAATCACACGATAGTGTTGATTTTTAAATAGCACAATAAGCGATAAATAGCGCAATAAGCGATAAATAGCGCAACAGGCGATAAATAGCGCAACAAGCGATAAATAGCGCAACAGGCGATAAATAGCGCAAATCTATTTTAAATCCGAAATTTAAATTAACAGATCCTTCTCCAAATTTACAACACATCTGGTCTAAAGAAAAATTTCTGCGCAGAAATAGAAATAGAAACAAAAGTGTGTATGTGGTGAGTGAGTGTTTGTTTTTACAATTTTGGGGATTGAACCACAGAAATCATCGAGTTCTCGTGAAGTACATACGTGTAAGTGACATACGTGGTGGCTAGGGAGGCATCTCTGGTTAAACATAAAATTTGAGCATTAGAGTGTAGCAGACCAGGAGGTCATACTGTAACAGACCAGGAGGTCGCATAACAGACCAGGAGGTCCAAGTACAGCAGACAAGGAAGTCCGCTATAGAGACAAGGCACAACACCAAGAAGGGTTGGTGCGACACCCATATAGGCCATAAAAAGCTCAGGCTGAAGGAATTCGCAGCTGCTGAATGTCGATTCCACTTGTCGCTCCGTACATAAGATTAGTTGCTTATGTGCTGAACGATTGTACCGCACGTAATTGTGTGCATTAAGTTAGTCTGACCAGTACCATTTGTGTACAAACCCGGTCATAAAACTATTTGTACATTCTGACGTGATTTGTGTAATTTTTTATTTTCTGAAGGGAAGTTCGCTGGTCACTCAGGAATTGTCCAACAACCAATAGTTACTGGAAAGAGTAAGTGTTCTTCGGATATCTCTCGCATGTTCCAGTAAATAGAGGTTCATAGGGGCCCTGGGTCGAGTACGCCAGCGCTATATCAGTGTGTGGGCGTATTGGTCGGCGTGGGCGAGTGAGTGAGGTGCTCGGTAAACTTCACCGTCAACCTATCTTTTAATATTTTGGTTTTTTGTAAGGGTTCGCTGAAGACCCTGAGATAAAGGTCAGAGGTAGAGCAAGCAACACCTGCAAATTATGGGGGCCAGTTGTTCAGGAAGGGGGCGATCAACCTCGGTTCGGGTTGATTCAGTAAACCGACCAGTCGGGTCGGCAAGGTATGTAATGTGTGAAAAATATGGTTTACATACAGAAATTTTATGTGATGAATGGGAGAGAATGACAGTACATGACGGGGAGAAATTCCCAAGAGTAGGTAGCTTCAGCCTAGAAGTGTTAATGAATTTAAGGAGGAGGATATGTCTCATTAAATCAACAAAGAGACGAATCCAACATTATGATTATTTGCAGCTATGGCAACAGGAGGGTGAAATACAGAGAGGATTGGCTCTGGCGGCGGGATCTGGCCCTATCAGGAAACTGATAGCCACGGCCCCGCCGCCACCATACATATCAGGAGAGAAATTGGTTGCGGAGAATGACGCATCAGGGGGTAACAAACAGGCACTTAGCAACTGTATAAATGTTAAGGATAATGTTAATAAGTTAACCAATGCAAGTATTAACCCGTGCAAGTTGTACCCTGTTTTGAACTTTCTCCAGGAGTGTGATCAAGAGGACGAATCGGCAACAATATCGGCGCTCTCTCTAGCAGCCACTATATCAGAAACGACAGTAGGCACGGCCCAACCCATAAGATTAGTAACAAAGCCCCCTAGCGGAGGGACAGGTGAGGTCGTATCAACGGGTAAGTACGGCACCTTACACTATGCTGAAACCATTTCACCACAGGCTGTAGAATCTACACAGAATGATGTTAGTAGACTTAATCCTGTTAGGGTAATAGCTGTTCCAAATGGGAAAACTGACACATCAGGAGTCACTCCTATCAGGAACATTGCCATGTATAGCCCATTTTCCAGAATGGAATTAAGGACCATAGTGTCTGAATTCCCTGACCCCAGAAAAGACTTAGTTGCTAGCCAAAAATACATCAGAGACCTAGGAAACACTTTAGAGCCCAATAACAAAGACTGGCAGATATTGCTGAGGGCATGTTTACCCTCCAATGTCGACTCAGCTCAATTTTTAGCTGACTGTGGATTGGATCTGGATGTACCTCTTACAGATGTGTACAACAAAGATAACGTAAAAAGAATAAATTTACAGTTAAAGGAGTATTTCCCAGCTGTAGCCAAATGGAATAGAATTTTTTCCATTAAACAAAAAGAGACAGAAACAGCTGCTGATTATTTTCACCGGGCATTATTAGAAATGGCAAAGTACACTGGCATAGAGGACATTAGGACCAATGCAAACCATCAAGAAGTAGCAGTATCTGTGCTAATGGATGGTTTAAAAGAAGCATTAAAGACAAGGGTACAGACCACGCAACCATGTTGGCGAGGTCTGTCAGTGGCTACTTTGAGAGAGGCTGCTATTGATCACGACCGGAATATCACCAGACACAGGGAGTCGCAAGGTGATAAGTTAATGTCAGTAAGTATACAGGCCCTGACCACAAAACAGCCTGTGTTTATATCACCAAACCCTGTGGGTAAGTCAAATGTGGTAACATGTTATTTTTGTCATAAACAGGGACACATAGCACGAGACTGTAGAGCGAAAAATTCGCAAAGATCTTACCAACCCCCTAGACAACGACACGACACACGACATTGGGAGCAAGGTCCGCAGAGACGGAGTTATGAGCCACATGCAGGAGAAACAAAAAGATACCCCCCGAACAGAGACTGGCAAACTCCTGGCAGTTCCCATTTAACCCCTTCACAAGTAGTTGCTGCCAGCGGGATTCAGGGAGGTCACCATACCCAATAGGGGTGTGGCCATACCTGTAATCTGCAGCCAGTAAAATTGATTGCAAGCCTTGGGAGTGAACCTGAAATTGCAATCAATGTAGCTGGTAAATCATTAAACTTTCTTGTAGACACAGGGGCGGCCAAATCAGTGATAAATTCGACAGTGGGCATGAGAACCACTGGTAAGACAATTCCAGCCATAGGGGTAACGGGAGTAGTCCAGCACTACCCTGTTAGCAAACCAGCCGAGATTACAGTAGGGCCTTTACATACCAAGCATTCCTTTTTGCTGGCTGCATCGGCACCGACTAATCTCCTGGGAAGAGACTTATTGTGTAAAATGGGGTGCGTCATTTATTGTACTCCTGAAGGTGTATTCTTGGACATACCTGAGAATCACGCTCAGGAAGTGCGAGACATGTTAGACTCCCCATCAAAATTAATGTCACATACCATTATGACAAATAGGACTCCATCCCAAGTAGAAGAAATGACATCCCAGATACCAGAGTCACTTTGGACTAAAGATGGACAGGACACTGGATTAATGGCAAACGTAGCTCCAGTAGTTGTACAAGTAAAAGATGGTAGGATAGCTCCAAAAATCCCACAGTACCCTCTGAAGCCAGAGGTGGAGTTAGGAGTGTATCCCGTAATAGAGCGCTTGCTACAACAGGGTATTCTGGTAAGAACGTCCAGCACTGCCAATAGTCCCATCTTCCCTGTGAAAAAGAGTGGGGGGAGGGGTTACCGGCTAGTGCAGGATCTAAGGGGGATCAACAAAATAGTTGAGAGTCAGTTCCCCGTAGTGCCAAATCCAGCTGTCATCCTTATGCAAATCCCTCCCACTGCAAAATTTTTCACTGTTATTGACCTCTGCTCCGCTTTCTTTTCGGTACCTCTGCACCCTGACAGCCAATATTTGTTTGCATTCACATACAGAGGAGTCCAATACACATGGACTCGATTACCACAAGGTTTCATAGACAGTCCAAGTATATTTTCCCAGGCTTTGCATGATTGTTTACAGTCTTTCCAACCAGAGAGTTGATCAGTATTAATACAGTACGTGGATGATCTACTACTGTGTTCTGATTCATTGGAAGCATCCCTGAAGGATACGAAACAGCTCCTGTTTCATCTTTCAGACACAGGACACAAGGTTTCCAAAGACAAGTTGCAATTATGCCAAACTAAGGTAAAATATTTGGGACACTGTCTAACACAAGGACTGAGACACCTGACCACTGATAGAATTCCAGCAATTAGAGACATGACTCTGCCAAAAACCCAGCAACAGATCAGAACATTTTTAGGAATGTGTGGGTATTGCCGTAACTGGATCCCAGGGTTTTCCATTCTAGCGTTACCTCTGCAGGAGATGGTCTCCTCAAACAAACCTGATCGGATTTCGCATACAGACGAGTCCGAGATGGCATTTGAGAGACTTAAACAGTGCCTAACGCAGGCACCAGCATTAGGTATGCCAGACTATGGGAAACCCTTTGAGCTGTACGGAACAGAGAGTGCTGGTTGCGCGGCAGGCGTCTTAACCCAAAAGCACGGTGATGCCAGCAGGCCAGTAGCATACTACAGCGCTCAGCTAGACACGGTAGCGCGATCCCTCCCCACATGCTTGCGAAGCGTCGCTGCGATAGCATTGCTAGTAACGAATAGCGAAGATGTAGTGCTAGGTCACAACCTCACAATTCATACACCACATGCAGTGTCAGCCTTGCTAAATTCTGCCCAAACCAGGCACGTCTCATCAGCGCGGTTTACAAGATGGGAATTGGCACTAATGGCCCCCGTAAACATCACCATAAGGAGATGCAGTGCATTAAATCCTGCAACATATCTCCCAGGTGTGCCTGGACAGGCACAAAGGGTGGAGGATGAGAGTGGTGGGGAAGGAGAATTTAACACACAGAAGGACACACATGATTGTATGGAATATTTGACCCAAAATTTTACCGCAAGGCCTGACATCAGTGACAACCCGCTGGAAAATGTAGATCTAACTTTCTACACGGACGGTAGTTGTCACAGACAGTCAGACTCGGGAGACTTGTGTACTGGATACGCAGTCGTAGATGACCAAGGCACCATAGAAGCGGAACCGCTAGGCCCACCTCACTCAGCCCAGGTTGCTGAACTGGTCGCCCTAACCAGAGCATGTGAATTGGCTAAGGGCAAATCAGCCAATATCTACACCGACTCTAGATACGCATTCGGGGTAGTCCATGATTTCGGAGCCCTATGGCGCCTCAGAAATTTCATGACGGCAGCTGGTACACCGGTAGCGCATGCAGCTCACATCAAAAGGCTTCTAACAGCGATACAGGAACCCGACAGAGTGGCTGTTATCAAGTGTAAAGCACACACATATAGCCAGGACCCAGTATCACTTGGTAACAGCCGAGCAGACGAAGCAGCTAAGTTAGCAGCTGGTACCCCCAGACAGACAGACACCACACAACTGATGGTATTTAATACCATCAACACACAGAAGTTGTGTGAAATGCAAAATTTGTGTTCCACACAGGAAAAGGCAGTCTGGAAGGCGAAGGGATATGGCCAGGAGTCCTCAGGACTCTGGACGGATGGACAAGGTAAACCGGTGGCCGCCAGAGCATATCTTCCATGTTTAGCTGAGGCAGCTCACGGGCTGACTCATCTGGGCAAGGAAGGAAAGTGCAAGTTGGTAAGAGCATATTGGTGCGCCCCAGGATTTTCATCTCATGCAAGTAAGAGAGCAATGTCATGCCTTACCTGTTTGAGAAAGAATATCGGAAAGGCAATACCAACAGAACCATCTCATATCCCACCTGCAGGCGGTCCTTTCCAGGCAATACAGATTGACTTCATTCAATTACCCCCTTGTCGAAATTTGAAATATGTACTTGTTTGTATAGATGTGTTCTCAAATTGGGTTGAAGCATTCCCGGCGGCCACAAATACCGCTATGTTTACTGCTAAGAAAATTGTGCAGGAATTTGTATGTAGATATGGTATCCCTAGAATTATCGAAAGTGATAGGGGTACCCATTTTACAGGTGATGTCTTTCAAGGAATGTGTAAGTTGATGGGAATTGATAGCAAGCTGCACACTCCATACCGTCCACAGGCGAGTGCGAAGGTGGAAAGAGTGAATAGCACTATTAAAAATAATTTGAGCAAAGTTATGGCAGAAACAGGATTGACATGGCCAGAAGCTTTACCCATTGTACTGTACAGCATCAGAACCACTCCCAGGTCCCCTCTTAATCTGTCCCCTTTTGAAATCTTGTTTGGTCGACAACCGCATGTTATGATTAACCCTCAGGATGATTTGAAGTGTAACAATGAAGTGACTGTAAAGTACCTGGTTAATATGAGTAAACAGCTAAGGAATCAAAATAATAATTTGAAGTTGGTGATTCCTGATTTACCAGATAGTAATTGTCATGACATTGAACCTGGGGAGTATGTAATGATACGAAATTTTCTACGCTCAGGTTGCCTTATTGACAGATGGGAAGGACCATACCAAGTCTTATTGACTAGCACTACAGCATTGAAAGTTGCCGAGAGAGAGACTTGGGTTCATTCGTCCCATTGTAAGAAGGTTGCTGATCCAGAGAGGTCCCGTGATAAGGAACAGACGGTAGAGGACGTTGTATCACTGGAGTGTCTGTTCCAGGAGGACTGAGGCGGCACCTGAGCATTGAAAATCACAAGATCAAAAGCAGTTGTCGATTCCCTGTTCCCTTTTATTGTTTTTCTCCAACTTCCCATCCCCTCTCCCTCAAATTATTTTCCCCCCCTTCTCATTCTTCTTCGTTTCCTCCTATAAGATGGACTTGCCCCAAGAGACTGTGATCCGGATTTTCCTGTTGACCATGATGTTGACCAGAGCAGTCTGTTCCGGCGAGAGTACCATGGAGGTCGAGAGAGATTCTGGAATGGGTTCTGATGACAGAGATGGAGGCGTAGTTTTCCGAGAACAACATAATCAACAAGCAAAGGCGAGTATCAGAAAACGATCCGATAGCATTGACAATAGAAGGAATTGTGAAGGATTGTTAGCTGAAGAAAACTGTATCTGTAGGCTCTGTGACAACGTAGTCGAGGATGGGTGCATTAAGAAATGCCAATCCAGTTTTAATATCCACATGGACCGGCATCCCTTGAGTGACTATCACTCCTTAGTGGGTAGCGTGTTAAATCAAACAGATTGTTGGGTATGCTCTCAAGTACCTCAAGGTCATAGCAAATCAGGACTAGTACCATTTCCTTTAACGATAGGGGAGGTACTTGAGCTAAGTGGTGGGAGACCGGTGGACAGGAGGTTTAATATCTCCAGTCCTCCTAGTTTGAAGCTCCACCAATATCATGTGGATAGATCCCTCATATGTTTTAACATTTCCAATCCCCGAAAGCCGGGAAATTGGGAAGTGTCATGGAGTAACCAAACCATGACCTTTTCATATAGAGCAGATAGAATGCCGACAGATACAGAGCTTATACGCCACATAGCCAGTAGAGGAAAATCTTTCCGGTATAGGTATACCCTAGGAAGTAGGATTACGAGAGTTGGAGAGGTATCACCAGGATACTGTGCACATATCGTACAAGCTGATACGTGTACTAGACAGATGGGAGAATTAGGGTTAGGAGATTTCACATGGAAAATGTGTAATATGGTTATGTCCTACTCCGTCCCATATGTTCTCCCCGATGATGCATATTTCATATGCGGGAGGAAGGCGTATAAGTGGCTTGCCCCAAACTCTGAAGGATTGTGTTATATTGGAAAAGTATTGCTTGAGGTAATGACTGTATCACATGCCAAAATGAAAGACATACACCGTGTTGCCCAAACTCCTTATACTCACACCCATTACGAGCACGTAGTTAAACGGCACCTGATAGAAAGAACAGAGCACCCGGCCTCTGACATGATCCATGAATCAACCGGGATTCAGTTTCTACTTGCGTTAGACCTCACTCGCACCGCCAGAGGAGTGTTGAATTATAAATACATATCTGCGCTCGCAAATTTGTTAGACAATATCACAGAAATGTATGATGACACATTTAGGTATACTGGAAGAGAACTTCAAGCTTATAAAACAGAACTAGTTCAGCATAGAATGATTCTCAATTATCTCACAGCAGTAACAGGTGGATATTGTGTCACACTGGCAACACAGTACGGCGTGAAATGCTGCACATATATAACGAATAGTACCGAGGACCCGGTCGAGGTCATAGACCAAAAGATGGACGATATTCTCCAATTGAAGTGGGAATTTCGCAGGAGACACAATCTCACCCTTGCTGCTGTGAGTAATGAGCTGACTAGTTGGGTGTCATGGTTGAACCCGCGAAATTGGTTCTCCGGTTTAGGAGAATGGGCTCAAGGAGTTATAATGGATGTAGGGAAGTTTCTCCTATGTATCTTAGGTGTTATCATAACGATTGGCTTGATATTTAGATGCGGTCAGGCTTTAACGAAGTGCAAACGAAGTACCAGGGTGATGAGTTTAAGGAGTGAGGAAATTGTAATGCGATTTCTACGGTCCGTTTCTTTCATCTGTTTTTCCGTTTTCCTCTGAGGTAAAAAGACCCACTTGGACGAGGAATTTGATGAGCCGATATACAGACAACAGATGGATTAAAGAAGAAGTTTTGACAACCTTATACACAGATTTTTGATGAACTATGCCATAGATCCCCAGTTTCCCTAGAAATTTTAAAATTACGCTAGCCCAACACTTTTGTAAATCTATGGACATTGACAAAGCTTTTTGCTCGCACCTTATGGGCAAAAGCACAAAGAAGACTGCATTCAACAGACACCAAACAAGACCTCAATCGACGACTGTTCATTAACCTGACATAGAATACCACTGCATTTACCGTAATTATGTATTTTCTTCATCTCTACAACCTTCAGGTAATTACACACATAGTATAGGGAATACAGGCACAGATATCAGCAATCACATATTCCCCCATTCATGTATCATCAACTAAAATGTGCTCCCCATTTTTGTTACAACCAAAATCCGAAAAAAGCTCGGTAAAGTTTGACAGCCCATCCACAGACCCGTACCACGGGATAAGAAGGAATTCAAATGTATACTTCGCAATACCTCGAAGCTTGATTTAAAACACGTACGGCACGATGATACATGACCCCCCAAACATGGATTCATACACACATGCTTCTGCTATCTCACTAGGTCATACCCTTTTCCTACCTTCTCCTCTCCTCCCCTACCCAACCATGTAAATGTATTAACCCCTGACATATATTTTTCTCTTTTTGAAATGTTTTAGGAAGTGGCAGTTATTGTTGACTGCCAAAGGGTGGACTGTCAAAGTCAGAAAAATATCACGATGCACACTGCCATATTTGCACCTCATATGTGTCCCTGCTGCGCATGCGTGCGCTCTCCCGTGCGTGCGCATACTCGCTGTTGCGGGCACCCGCAGGCGCACGGTATGCACATTTACGGTAGAGATTGTGTGCGTCTAGCGGGCGACTCTTTCGTTACATATTTTCACCATATAATGCATTTTGTAGATTATGGTCCCTTTGATAGATTCTGAAAGTTTAGTTAATGTAGTATGTTCCTGGACAGAGAGATCCCTCATTGTTTGATACGAAGGGTCAGACAGGAGTAATACAGTGGTGTTTAGTATCCATCGGAAGAGTATTTAATTAGCAATATTCCGGTGTTGGTTTGAAGCGGATCAATCGCTCGTGCGAATAGTTATGGACATAAGAAGTTTATGAACATTTACTGTATTTGCACTTACTTATCCATGCGGCGGGAAACCCAGTTTCCCTCCCACCTGAGCTGTTGGAAATAGTCACAGCCCACCTGTATGAATCAACCTATGACCTTTTGTTATAATGC
Organism: Pseudophryne corroboree; assembly: GCF_028390025.1. NCBI lineage: Eukaryota > Metazoa > Chordata > Amphibia > Anura > Myobatrachidae > Pseudophryne > Pseudophryne corroboree. Next base: position 36,052 of record NW_026968666.1, read on the forward strand.
GAAGACGAATTCCTGTGTCCAATGAACAATGAGATTGTAGGGACCATTGAATTGTATTGTGTGTGGGGCATAAATAGACAGGCCGATCACATCCAGCACTCACTCTTCATCGGTTATCATTGCTGAAAATCGGGAGCTGGATGTCCAGAGGCGCATGCGATCGTTTCCTTTGTGCGTAAGTTTTCTCCGTAATCATATTGTCTTTTCTTGTTATTATGGGCCATATCTTTCTCTCTCTCTCTTCTCTTTCTCTCATTTTCTCTTAAACGTACTTGTATTGTATTTACTGTGTAGTTACCTGGTTAGTTAGTCTATGTTATATTGTAGTGTATGACTTGTATTGTATTAATTCTTTTGCAAGTATAACATTCATAATATATATATTAGGCGTTGGACCCTAAGCACGGTATTTGTGTATTTCTTATAGTGTTAAGTATTCTCAGAGCGTCGGTGACGCTCGAACAGCTTTTGAGTTAATAAGGTTATACAGTGTTGCATTTACACCCTATCTCTACACTAAGGTTTTACAGCAAATTACATTGTTTGTGGTTTAGACATAAAGGTTTAACATTGTGAGCGTCGGCGCCGCTCGTGATCTCCTCGTGGTCTCGAGCGTCTGCTACGCTGATAGCGTAGCATTACGGTAGTCGCTCACCTATAAGTGTGCCCGATACCAACAGCGTATTCTCGTGAGCGTCTGTATCGCTCGAGCAGCCCGCTCCCGATACAGCGTCCGTTACGCTATAGCGAACCATTACGTTAGTCAGCAGCCAATAGCGTGCCTGCCTGTGATCTCTTGGCCGTGAGCGAACGTGACGCTTGAGCGTCTCGACCACGGCTAAGCGATTGTTACGCAACGAGCGTACCCTTACGGTACTCCATACGCAAATAGCGTACAGTGTTCTTAGACCTCACAAAGGGTTTTAAATAAGATAAATATTTAGCTTTATCAAAGCGCACTGTCAGCAGTGTTCATTCCGGGAGTGGACAACTGGGATGCAGACTTCCTCAGCAGACACGACCTACATCCAGGAGAGTGGGGACTCCATCAGGAAGTCTTCGCACAGATTGCAAGTCGGTGGGGACTGTTCCAGATAGACATGATGGCGTCCCGCCTCAACAAAAAGCTACAGAGGTATTGCACCAGGTCAAGAGACCCTCGGGCAGTAGCTGTAGACGCCCTAGTGACACCGTGGGTGTTCCGGTCGGTCTATGTATTTCCTCCTCTACCTCTCATACCCAAGGTGTTGATAATAGTAAGAAAAAGAGGAGTAAGAACAATTCTCATTGTTCCAGATTGGCCGCGAAGGACCTGGTATCCAGATCTGCAGGAAATGCTCACAGAAGATCCGTGGCCACTTCCTCTAAGACAGGACCTGTTGCAACAGGGGCCCTGTCTGTTCCAAGACTTACCGCGGCTGCGTTTGACGGCATGGCGGTTGAACGCCGGATCCTAGCGGAAAAGGGTATTCCAGATGAGGTCATTCCTACGCTAATAAAGGCTAGGAAGGACGTGACATCTAAACATTATCACTGTATATGGCGAAAATATGTTTCTTTGTGTGAGGCCAGGAATGCTCATACGTAAGAATTCCACCTGGGCCACTTCCTTCACTTCCTACAAACTGGAGTGAATTTGGGCCTAAAATTAGGCTCTATTAAGGTTCAGATTTTGGCCTTATCCATTTTCTTTCAAAAGGAATTGGCCTCTCTTCCTGAAGTAAGTACAAACTTTTGGGAAGGGAGTACTGCATATTCAGCCTCCTTTTGTACCTCCGGTGGTCCCTTGGGACCTTAACGTGGTGTTAAGGTTATGGTTTGAACCACTTAAAATGGTGGAGTTTAAATATCTCACTTGGAAGGTGGTCATGTTATTAGCCTTGGCTTCCGCTAGGCGAGTGTCGGAATTAGCAGCTTTATCACATAAAATCCCCTATCTGGTTTTCCATATGGATAGAGCGGAATTGCAGACCCGTCCTCAATTCCTGCTAAAAGTGGACTCATTCTTTCATATGAACCAACCTATTGTGGTGCCTGTGGCTACGCGTGACTTGGAGGATTCCGAGTCCCTTGATGTGGTCAGGGCTTTGAAAATTTACGTGGCCAGAACGGCTAGAGTCAGAAAAACAGAAGCACTGTTTGTCCTGTATGCAGCCAACAAGATTGGCACCCCTGCTTCAAATCAGACTATTGCTCTCTGGATCTGTAACACGATTCAGCAGGCGCATTCTATGGCGGGATTGCCATTGCCTAATTCAGTCAAGGCCCATTCCACTAGGAAGGTGGGCTCTTCTTGGGCAGCTGCCCGAGGGGTCTCGGCACTACAGCTGTGCCGAGCTGCTACTTGGTCGGGTTCAAACACCTTTGCAAAGTTCTATAAGTTTGATACCCTGGCTGAGGAGGACCTCCTGTTTGCTCAATCGGTGCTGCAGAGTCATCCGCAGGAGCCCGTTTGGGAGCTTTGGTATAATCCCCATGGTCCTTACGGAGTCCCCAGCATCTTTTAGGACGTAAGAGAAAATAAGATTTTAAACCTACCGGTAAATCTTTTTCTCGTAGTCCGTAGAGGATGCTGGGTGCCCGTCCCAAGTGCGGACTACTTCTGCAAGACTTGTATATAGTTATTGCTTACATAAGGGTTATATGTTAGTTTTCATCGGTCTTGGACTGATGCTATGTTGTTTTCATACTGTTAACTGGGTAGTATATCACAAGTTATACGGTGTGATTGGTGTGGCTGGTATGAATCTTGACCTTGGATTAACAAAAATCCTTTCCTCGTACTGTCCGTCTCCTCTGGGCACAGTTTCTCTAACTGAGGTATGGAGGAGGGGCATAGAGGGAGGAGCCAGTGCACACCCAGATCTAAAGTCTTTCTTAAAGTGCCCATGTCTGCTGCGGAGCCCGTCTATCCCCCATGGTCCTTACGGAGTCCCCATCATCCTCTACGGACTACGAGAAAAAAAATTTACCGGTAGGTTTAAAATGTTATTTTTTTCTCTGCAACCCACTGCTAAATTGTGCTTCCTAGCTGTTTTTTATAAAATCACTTAATTAAATCTAACTCTGATTACGTCAGAGAAGGCCAGGTACCCTACACCATAAGAGGGGGTTTGAAATTTTGACTTGTCTACTTAAAGATCACCAAAATCCGATCACAAGGTCAATTACATCCCTGGGTGGGATTGAACCACCAACCTTTTGGTTAATAGCCCATGTAAGTGAAAGAGATCCTGAAGCACTCACTCATCATGGGAAAGTACCAATGTGTTTCTTACAAAAATTCTCCAGATTATTGACTTTTTAAAGTTTTTCTAGGAAACGTTCTAGATAAATGCTTATTAGCCTTTGTCAGTATCTACTTTTGCAAGGTGTCTATGTGGCGCAATCGGTTAGCATGTTTGGCTATTAACCAAAAGGTTGGTGGTTCAATCCCACCCAGGTATGTAATTGACCTTGTAATCAGATTTTGGTGATCTTTAAATAGACAAGTCAAAATTTCAAACCCCCTCTTATGGTGTAGGGTACCTGGCCTTCTCTGATGTAATCAGAGTTAGATTTGATTAAGTGATTTTATAAAAAAACAGCTAGGAAGCACAATTTAGCAGTGGGTTGCAGAGAAAAAAAATTATGCTGGCAGAAAAGTCCAATTTAGTGACGAAACAGCTCTTCATTTTCTGATTTTATGTTTATGCTAACAAATTTGCTCTCTGAAAAGTGTCCACAAAGCCAAGTCTCTGATTAACACCTTTGTAGGGATGGTTTTTCACCTATTACTGAATTAAACTTGCTTCATTGGAAAGGCAGCAAGATGCATCCTCATTTCAATGTCTACTGAAATAATACAGGTTGACACCAGGAAACATAAACGTCACTGCATCCTTGCTGCTTCCTCATGGGGAAGTCTGTTTAATGTGAAAACAAGGTGATATCTAATCAGCACACAGGTAAGGAATTAAGAAAATCTTTCTTTATGGATGAAGATGTTTCTCACAAAATTGTTGCACCGAAGCATCATTGAAATTCAAGCTGGAAAGATGATTTTAATATATCACTTGTACATTTTGTACTGCTCTTCTGGTGACAATGTAGTTTGTTTTTGTCAATTACCATTTTAATAATAGGGTAAAGAAAATTAAGTGGATTTTTGAAAGAAAACAATACTGTCAATATACTATTAAAACAAATTAAAATGGTAAAAGTTATTGTACTTTAAGTAAAAATAAAAGAGACAAAATATCAATCCCAGTTTTGGATTACTTTAATTAACAAAAAACAATGCATATAGCAGAGGATAGTTTCAATCTGCCTACCTCTGGGTTATGGGCCCAGCATGCTTCCGTTGCAGTACTCTGCTGCTCATGTAAGTGCAAGAGATCCTGAAGCACTCACTCATCATGGGAAAGTACCAATGTGTTTCTTACAAAAACTCTCCAGATTATTGACTTTTTAAAGTTTTTCTAGGAAACGTTCTAGATGAATGCTTATTAGCCTTTGTCAGTATATACTTTTACGAGGTGTCTCTGTGGTGCAATCGGTTAGCATGTTTGGCTATTAACCAAAAGGTTGGTGGTTCAATCCCACCCATGGATGTAATTGACCTTGTGATTAGATTTTGGTAACCTTTAAGTAGACAAGTCAAAATGTCAAACTCCCTCTTATGGTGTAGGGTACCTGGCCTTCTCTGATGTAATCAGAGTTAGATTTGATTAAGTGATTTTATAAAAAAACAGCTAGGAAGCACAATTTAGCAGTGGGTTGCAGAGAAAAAAAACTATGCTGGCAGAAAAGTCCAATTGAGTGATTAAACAGCTCTTCATTTTCTGATTTTATGTTTATGCTAACAAATTTGCTCTCTGAAAAGTGTCCACAAAGTAAAGTCTCTGATTAACACCTTTGTAGGAATGGTTTTTCACCTATTACTGAATTAAACTTGCTTCATTGGAAAGGCAGCAAGATGCATCCTCATTTCAATGTCTACTGAAATAATACAGGTTGACACCAGGAAACATAAACGTCACTGCATCCTTGCTGCTTCCTCATGGGGAAGTCTGTTTAATGTGAAAACAAGGTGATATCTAATCAGCACACAGGTAAGGAATTAAGAAAATCTTTCTTTATGGGTGAAGATGTTTCTCACAAAATTGTTGCACCAAAGCATCATTGAAATTCAAGCTGGAATGATGATTTTAATATATCACTTGTACATTTTGTACTGCTCTTCTGGTGACAATGTAGTTTGTTTTTGTCAATTACCATTTTAATAATAGGGTAAAGAAAATTAAGTGGATTTTTGAAAGAAAACAATACTGTCAATTTACTATTAAAACAAATTAAAATGGTAAAAGTTATTGTACTTTAAGTAAAAATAAAAGAGCCAAAATATCAATCCCAGTTTTGGATTACTTTAATTAACAAAAAACAATGCATATAGCAGAAGATAGTTTCAATCTGCCTACATCTGGGTTATGGGCCCAGCATGCTTCCGTTGCAGTACTCTGCTGCTCATGTAAGTGCAAGAGATCCTGAAGCACTCACTCATCATGGGAAAGTAGCAATGTGTTTCTTACAAAAACTCTCCAGATTATTGACTTTTTAAAGTTTTTCTAGGAAACGTTCTAGATGAATGCTTATTAGCCTTTGTCAGAATGGACTTTTACGAGGTGTCTCTGTGGTGCAATCGGTTAGCATGTTTGGCTATTAACCAAAAGGTTGGTGGTTCAATCCCACCCAGGGATGTAATTGACCTTGTGATCAGATTTTGGTGATCTTTAAGTAGACAAGTCAAAATTTCAAACCCCCTCTTATGGTGTAGGGTACCTGGCCTTCTCTGATGTAATCAGAGTTAGATTTGATTAAGTGATTTTATAAAAAACAGCTAGGAAGCACAATTTAGCAGTGGGTTGCAGAGAAAAAAAAACTATGCTGGCAGAAAAGTCCAATTGAGTGATTAAACAGCTCTTCATTTTCTGACTTTATTTTTATGCTAACAAATTTGCTCTCTGAAAAGTGTCCACAAAGCCAAGTCTCTGATTAACACCTTTGTAGGAATGTTTTTTCACCTATTACTGAATTAAACTTGCTACATTGGAAAGGCAGCAAGATGCATCCTCATTTCAATGTCTACTGAAAAAATACAGGTTTACACCAGGACACATAAACGTTACTGCATCCTTGCTGCTTTCTCATGTGGAAGTCTGTTTAATGTGAAAACAAGGTAATATCTAATCAGCACACAGATAAGGAATTAAGAAAATCTTTCTTTATGGGTGAAGATGTTTCTCACAAAATTGTTGTCCCAATGCATCATTGAAATTCAAGATGGAAGATGATTTTAATATATCACTTGTACATTTTGCATTGCTCTTCTGGTGACAATGTAGTTTGTTTTTGTCAATTACCATTTCAGTAATAGGGTAAAGAAAATTAAGTGGATTTTTTAAAGAAAACAATGCTGTCAATATACTATTAAAACAAATTAAAATGATAAAAGTTATTGTACTTTAAGTAAAAATAAAAGAGCCAAAATATCAATCCCAGTTTTTGATTACTTTAATTATAAAAAAAAATGCACATAGCAGAGGATAGTTTCGATTAATCGACCTCTGGGTTATGGGCCCAGCATCCTTCCATTGCACTACTCTGCTGCTCATGGAAGTCCGAGAGATCCTGAAGACTAAATTGATTAAAGGCCTAAAAGTACTGGACTATAAGGAAAGACTTACTAGGCTGAATATGTATACACTAGAAAAGAGGTGCCTAAGAGGAGATATTATTAATATCTTCAAATATGTAAAGATACATAACAAAGAGTTATCAGAGGAATTATTTATTAAAAGAACACGTGGTCACTCGCTGCGACTGGAGGAAAGTTCAGAATGCAATGGAGGAAAGGGTTCTTCACTGTTAGGGCAATCAGGATGTGGAATTCCCTGCCAGGGAAGGTGGTAATGGCGGACTCTGTAATTGGATTTAAAAAAGGAATGGATACATTTCTGAATGAAAAAGCTATCCAAGGTTATAATACTTAAAATATCAACATGGTTAATCCGGGGGTAACATGAGTTATAGTAGCTAACTAGTCATAAAACATTATTCAGCAAGTATGTAGAATCATCACAACTTAAAACAGGTTGAACACGATGGGCAATTTGCCTCTATTCAACCTCAAAAACTATGTTACTATATGTTACTATATTACTGTAGTATACAGAACACCACAATGCAATGAGCAGTGATAGTGAGCACTGATGAGGATACTAGAACTGACACTGAGCAGCAAGATGCAGCACTGGACTATTAGTAATGTACTGTAGTATGCTGAGCAACACAATGCAGCACAAGACAATGAACAGTGATACTGAGCACTGATGAGGATACTACTGAGAACTGACACTGAGCAGGAGAGACACACTACTAGTATTACTGAGCAGCAATAAGTAACCACTGATACTGAGCACTGATATTGAGATTTCCACTGAGAGAACATAGCCACGTCCTCTCCGCTCTCTCTTCAATGCACGAGTAAAAATGGCGGCAACGCGCAGCTCTATATATAATATCCGAATCTCGCGAGAATCCGACAGCGGGATGATGACATTTTCCCTTGTTCAGGTTTTCCGAGTCAGGCGGGAACAACCGAGCCTGCCTCAGACCAGTGTAAACCACGTGGAGTTCGTGGGGAATTCGGTTCTCGGAGAACCGAACCCGCTCCTCTCTACCTTATACCCATCAATTTTTTTTATTTTCAATCTAAGCCCCTGCAGTTTTCTGTAAGCATCTGCTTCGCTATGATGATCAACAAGTCACAAGGGCAAACACTCAGGGCTTGAGGCATAGATCTTTGGACCAGCTGCTACAAGCATTTCAGAGGTGTCACTATCACTGGTGACACCCAGAGAGGTGGCGAGGGAGATTGTAATGCAGTGCGTCCAAATAAGCAGCGCAATGGTAAAAAGGAGGCATTATTTCATAGGTAGGGGCGTGGCCTGGTGGCCTGAATCTACATTTTGTTGCTCCGGGTGTCCCGGGGGTTGGGGGCTGCACCCGGGGACTAGTGTGTAAGCGGTGCTGGCTCCTGCACAGTGACAGGGCATGGCCACCCAGTATGACACCTCCCTTCTTGACCATGCTGTAATTGCAGTCGCACTGCAGTTCAGCGTGATCATAAACAATGGTGTAGCCTCCTGCTGGTGCAGACTGTATGTGCGCGCAGGAAGCCGCCACCATTTTTGTGATTACAGCGGCTGAATGTGATGTCATACAGCCGCTGTGACCACGCCCCCTGTGTCTCCTCCATTGCAGACCCCATTTTGAAGCCTTGCCCCCGCACTGCTCCATCCCTGACTTGGAAATGGAGTGTTGCTGACCCCACTCTCCCCCCCTGCCCCGATTGACAGGCAGAGGCGATCGCATGCAGGCACATGCGTATGCTCTTAGCAATTTTTGCAGTTGGATCGCTTATTGTGATTGCAATCCAACCTGAATCAGGCCCTATTACCTATCACAATGCGCTGCGGGCAGTACAAAATTGGGTTAATATAGGAGAAAAACCCCCAGACCTGTGCTCCTTAACTGTACCTGGTGGCTAGTGGAGCGGCTGCCCAGTAATCAGTGTCCACCCCAGTGCGCACACGGCCCACCCCCTACGGCCACGCTCCCCTTAATCAGCGGCCTCGTGATCCGGAAGGGCGGTGTGTGTGTGACTGACCTTAGGAAGAAACCGGAGCCTCCGCTGCAGTGACCCAGCAACCAGGGCACGGGAGTATACAGCGCCGCTGGGAGTGATGAAGCTGCAGTAAAGATGTCTATTAGACCTAGCCTGCTGCAGCCCTTGTAGATTCTCATAAAACAAGTTCTTCTTTTCTTGTCAAAATTAATAGCTAAGAATAGGCTGCCTGAGGCAGGCCCCTGTTAAGTGGCCTGCTACTGAAGGCACCAACTACAAACTGAGCTCCCTGTTCATGGAAGCGGGGTTATAGAGGAGGATGCGCTGAGCATCTTGGGAACAGTCAAAAGCTTTGAGCCGGTTGGTGCCTCAGATCAAGATCCTACTCTACACCCCAATGTGAATCCTTGTGGAGTCCAGTGTACCCCACAGAAGAAATTAATGTGTCACACCCATTGGCAGCAACCTTAGAATAGCTGCTGACGGGCACAATTGAGAAAGGAAGGGGGGGGGGGCATTTGAATCCAGCACATAGATGCAATTCAAATATGTAATTTGTACCTTCCTATTTTAAAATATAATGGATGAACCTAACCCTGTGAGAACAATCTTCATGATCAAGAGATCTAATATGTAAAATAAGTATGAGTTGGGATAGGGCTGGGGAGGGTGGCAGCTCGGGCAGCCCCTCCCCCGTCAAGTTAAGGAGATTCAACTGAGGAAGCACAAGGGAACTCTCGTCTGGGGACAACAACTGCAGGGAGACCACATCTTTTCAGATGAACATGGGAGGGCGGAAGGCTGCCTAATACTGAAGCACCATCAAATATCAAACCATATCCAACAACTAGTACAAGCATTCCTGGGGGAAGGTCTGCAGCAGACGGATTTGCATACGGTGATGTCATCCAAGCAGTGGGCCAAAGTTGGCTGGAACCCTCATCTGCATATAAAAAGAGAAAAGGGGCATGCAGGGCATGGCGGCCTTTTGCAGTGCTTGGATGACCCCTAGTTCGCATTAAACACCCCCACCCTCCTTTGGTGTGGGGCTCATGTTGGCCATGCCCAATCCCCTGAAGCATTCATGCTGATTTCTTGCAGCAGCTGGGCACTGTAACAGCTCCAGAGCTGCTCTGTAAGGCAAGTAAAAGGGTGTGGGCCCTGCAGCACCACCTGTAGTTCGCATTGTGCGTTGGAAGGCACAAAGTAAGCAGACGGGAGGAGAAGTCAGGATAGTACACAAGGGCATCCTTTTCTCTTAGTCCGTAAAGGATGCTGGGGTCACATTAAGAACCATGGGGTATAGACGGGATCCGCAAGAGACATGGGCACTTTAAGACTTTCAAAGGGTGTGGACTGGCTCCTCCCTCTATGCCCCTCCTCCAGACTCCAGTTATAGGAACTGTGCCCAGGGAGACTGACATTTCGAGGAAAGGATTTATTGTTAAACTAAGGTGAGCATCTTACCAGCTCACACCTTAAGCATGCCGCAGAACGTGGCATTCAACAGAACACAAGCCAACGGCATGAACAATTGCAGCAAAAAGCTGACCAGAACCGTAACACAACATGTGTATAACCACAAGTAATAACTGCAGACACAGTATGGACTGGGACGGGTGCCCAGCATCCTCTACGTACTAAGAGAAAAGGATTTACCGGTAGGTATTAAAATCCTATTTTCTCATACGACCTAGAGGACCTAGAGGATGCTGGGGTCACATTAAGAACCATGGGGTTATACCAAAGCTCGTGTCCGCGTGGTTGGATGTGCATCTGTCAGCCTGGCGCCTCCTGTCTCCGGTGGCCGGCGCCGCCATTACTGTTTTCATTACCACATGGATTACAAACCAAAACTTCCCTCCAAGTGTCTGCATGGGCGCAGCCATCTTGGATTCTGTCAGCTGATCATTTCCACCAATCTGTTCTCAGTATTGATAATCTGCATAATTGCCTAGCCAATCCCTTCCTTGCTGCAGGTATAAATACACTGTGCCTGAGTAAGGAAGGCGTCAGTGCTTTGGTTGTCAAACCTAGTTCCTGTTTGTCTCTCTCCTGTGATTGTCTTCCAGGTTCCAGCTCCTGTCTCAAGACTTCCACCATAGAGACCCGCACCAGCATTCCACCTGCGGTGTAGCCTGACTCTCCAATCCATTGTGGATTCATCTGTTTCCAGCTACAACATTACCTGCTTCCAGCTCAGCTTCCAGCAGAGTACAGCTTCCCTTAAAGGGCCGGTGTCCTTTCTACACTTTACCACTCTCCACCGGTATTATTATTTCTCCGCTCTCAAGTTCTACATTTCAGTTCATATTTCATCGCTCCCAAGTTCATTTATTATTTAACTGGTTCCAGCCAGTATCCACTCCGTGCTAACAACAGTCTGGTTCCAGCCAGTATCCACAGCAGCTGTTTTATCTTCAGCAACCCAGCTTTTCCTGGAACACCAGCTGGCACAATCCTGGGTTATCTCCATTGCTACAGTCGGGCCTGGTAAGGACTTTCCATCTAGAAGATCATAAGAGCTATCTCACACTACCAGTGCCCTGTGGCTCCTGCCATCCTGTAGTACCCAGGAACTGTATTTATTCTTTGCTGACTTTTACGTTTTCTTTTACTGCTGCTGTGTTGCAGAGTTGTCATAATAAACATCATTGACTTTTATCCAAGTTGTCGTGGTCACGCCTTCGGGCATTTATTATTTATGTTACTTACATGTCCAGGGGTCTGATACAACCTCCCAGGTTCCGGTACATCTCAGCCCCTACAACTGAGGCTGCCTCCCGTCAGCTCAGGCCCTCAGTTGTGACAGTAAGCACTGACCAAATGAATCCAGCCGGAGACCAGGATCAAGCGGCCAGGCCGATGCAAGAACTGGCAGCCCGACTAGAACATCAGGAGGCTGCACAGGGCCACATCATCCGCTGTCTCCAGGATCTCTCTACTCGGCTGGATGGGATTCAGACAACTCTCCGTGGATCAGGCGCGTCTGGTGCGTCAACCACAGTGACTCCAGCTATAACCCCACCCACCTTACCCATTTCTGCTCCACGTCTTCATCTTCCAACGCCAGCAAAATTTGACGGATCTCCAAGATTCTGCAGGGGATTTCTCAACTAGTGTGAGATTCAGTTTGAGCTACAACCTGGCAATTTTCCCAGTGACCGTACAAAAATTGCCTACATTATTTCTCTTCTCAGTGGCTCAGCCCTTGATTGGGCATCACCGTTATGGGAGAGGTCCGACACCCTGCTATCTTCCTACACTGCCTTCGTGTCAACATTCAGGCGCATCTTCGACGAGCCAGGCCGGGTAACCTCAGCTTCATCCGAGATTCTCCGTTTACGCCAGGGGTCACGTACTGTAGGACAATATCTGATACAGTTCCAGATCCTGGCATCCGAACTGGCATGGAACGACGAGGCCCTGTATGCTGCATTCTGGCATGGCTTATCTGAGCGTATTAAAGATGAGTTAGCTACCAGAGACTTACCTTCTAAGTTAGATGAGCTAATCTCACTCTGCACGAAAGTTGATTTACGTTTCAGAGAGAGAGCAACTGAGCGTGGAAGATCATCTGCTCCAAAATCTTCTGCTCCTCCTCCTCGTCAACTGTCACCATCTAAAGATGAGCCCATGCAACTTGGCCGTTCCCGTTTAACCCCTGCTGAGCGCCGAAGACGTCTCTCCGAGTTTCTCTGTCTCTATTGTGCAGCTCCGTCTCACACCATTAATGCCTGTCCCAAACGTCTGGGAAACTTCAAATCCTAGCTCGCCAAGGAGAGGGCCGGCTAGGAGTAATGATCTCCTCTCCATCTTCTCAAGATTGTAATCTCCCAGTCTCGCTTCAAGTTGCTCAACGTTATCGGAACGTCATTGCCCTCCTTGATTCCGGAGCAGCTGGGAACTTTATTACCGAAGCCTATGTTAAACGGTGGTCCCTACCCACCGAGAGACTTCCTTCGTCCATTTCTTTAACTGCCGTGGATGGCAGCAAAATTTTTGATGCAGTTATTTCTTTAAGGACTCTACCAGTTCGTCTGAGAGTGGGAGTTCTTCATTCCGAACTTATTTCTTTTTTAGTGATTCCAAGAGCCACACATCCTGTGGTCCTGGGCCTTCCATGGCTCCGTCTTCACAATCCTACAATTGATTGGACGACTACGCAAATCCTGGCATGGGGTTCCTCCTGTGCTGAGACATGTTTGTTTAAAGTATTGCCTGTCTGTTCTTCCTCCCCCAGGTCGTCTGATGTTCCACCTCCTCCATATCAAGATTTCACGGATGTGTTCAGTAAAGCTTCTGCTGATATCCTTCCTCCTCATAGAGAATGGGACTGTCCGATTGATCTCGTTCCAGGGAAGGTTCCACCTCGAGGCCGAACTTATCCGTTGTCTCTGCCTGAGACGCATTCTATGGAGGAATATATTAAAGAGAACCTAGCAAAGGGGTTCATTCGACCTTCTTCTTCTCCAGCCGGCGCAGGCTTCTTTTTTGTAAAAAAGAAAGATGGTGGTCTGCGGCCGTGCATCGACTACAGAGGTTTGAACGACATTACCATCAAGAACCGTTATCCTTTACCCCTGATTACTGAGCTCTTTGACAGAGTTAGCGGAGCTACCATCTTTACAAAGCTGGACTTGCGAGGTGCATACAATCTCATCCGGATCCGTGAGGGTGACGAGTGGAAGACCGCATTTAACACCCGTGACGGACATTATGAGTACCTCGTCATGCCCTTCGGATTGAGCAATGCTCCAGCTGTCTTCCAGCATTTCGTCAATGAGATCTTCAGAGACATTCTATACCGTCATGTCGTGGTCTATCTAGATGATATCCTCATTTTTGCCAACAATTTAGAGGAACATCGTTTTTGGGTAAAGGAGGTTCTGTCCCGTCTCCGTGTCAATCATCTCTATTGCAAATTAGAGAAATGCGTCTTTGAAGTCAAGTCCATTCCGTTTCTAGGGTACATTGTGTCCGGTTTCGGACTAGAGATGGATCCTGAGAAACTACAAGCAATTCAGAATTGGCCAGTACCCTTAACCCTCAAAGGGGTCCAGAGGTTCTTAGGGTTCGCCAATTATTACCGAAAGTTTATACGAGACTTTCCCACCATTGTGGCGCCTATTACTGCTTTCACCAAGAAGGGTGCTAACCCGTCCAAGTGGTCTGAAGAAGCCATGCAAGCTTTTCATCTTTTAAAACAGAGGTTCATCTCTGCGCCTGTCCTGAAACAGCCTGACATCGACTCTCCTTTCATCCTAGAGGTGGATGCCTCCTCCGTTGGAGTAGGAGCGGTGTTATCTCAGAGGGCTAAAGATGGCCATTTACATCCTTGCAGTTTCTTTTCACGGAAGTTCTCCCCAGCGGAGCGCAACTATGCCATTGGCGACCAGGAGTTGCTAGCCATCAAGCTCGCTCTAGAGGAGTGGAGATATCTGTTGGAGGGAGCTTCTCATTCAATCACCATCCTTACAGACCACAAGAACGTTCTATATTTGAAAGGCGCACAATGTCTCAACCCTCGTCAGGCCAGATGGGCACTTTTCTTTTCCAGGTTCGACTTTAAACTCCAGTTCTGTCCGGGCTCTCAGAATCGCAAGGCCGATGCCCTTTCCCGCTCATGGGAGCAAGAAAATGAGTCAGAGTCTTCAGACAAGCATCCTATTATAAGTCCGTTGGCATTCTCCACGGTAGGGATGGACTCTACGCCCCCATCAGGGAAAAGTTTTGTGAAGCCGATGCTAAGGAAGAAGCTCATGCATTGGGCCCATGCTTCCCGTTTTGCCGGACATACAGGTATCCAAAAAACCCTGGAGTTTATCTCTAGGTCCTATTGGTGGCCAACTCTGAAAAAGGACGTCTTGGAGTTTATTGCATCTTGCCCAAAGTGTGCCCAACATAAAGTATCCCGCCAGTCGCCTGCGGGGCAACTGGTTCCACTATCCGTTCCCCGTCGACCATGGACCCACTTGTCGATGGATTTCATTACAGACTTACCCATGTGCAACAAGTTCAATACCATCTGGGTGGTAGTTGACCGGTTCACCAAGATGGCACACTTCATTCCTCTCACCGGTCTTCCGTCAGCTTCCAAGTTGGCTCAAGTATTCATACAAGAGATCTTCCGACTCCACGGTCTTCCTGAAGAAATTATCTCAGATCGAGGAGTTCAATTCACAGCCAAATTCTGGCGAAGTTTATGTCAAGTCCTCCAAGTCAAGCTAAAGTTTTCCACGGCTTACCATCCTCAGACCAATGGTCAAACCGAGAGGGTGAATCAGGACTTGGAGGCCTTCCTCCGCATCTATGTGTCCTCCTCTCAAGATGACTGGGTTCAATTACTTCCCTGGGCCGAGTTCTGTCATAACAACCAGTATCATTCTTCATCTGCTTCAACACCATTCTTCACTAACTTTGGATTCCACCCTAAAGTCCCTGAGTTCCAACCGCTTCCAGCAACTTCTGTTCCCGCAGTGGATATCACCTTGCATCAGTTTGCCAATATCTGGAAGAGCGTACGATCAGCTCTGCTCAAGGCATCGTTCAGGTACAAGAAGTTTGCGGATAAGAAGCGTCGAGCAGTTCCTGCTCTCAAGGTGGGTGATCGGGTATGGTTATCCACGAAGAATTTGAGGTTAAGAGTTCCCAGTATGAAGTTTGCACCTCGCTATATCGGTCCTTTCAAGATTGAACAAGTCATCAATCCTGTTGCTTACAGACTCCAGTTGCCTCCCTTCTTAAAAATACCCAGGACATTCCATGTTTCCCTGTTGAAACCGCTGATCTTGAATCGGTTTCATTCCTCACTTCCTCCAACTCCGAAAGTCCAAACTCAATGAGGCGTTGAGTATGAAGTGGCCAAGATCCTGGACTCACGTCACCGTTACGGTCAACTACAATATCTTATTGACTGGAAGGGTTATGGTCCTGAGGAACGTTCATGGACCAATGCTTCTGATGTCCATGCTCCTGCCTTGGTCCGGAGATTCCATTCCAAGTTTCCTCAAAAGCCAAAGAAGTGTCCTGGGGCCACTCCTAAAGGGGGGGGTGCTGTCACGATCCGGGTATCTGGACGCCATTTCTTACCCATCAGATGCCTCCTAAGGCTGGCTCAGCGCTCCAGGACCGGATCCCATCTGTTATCCTGATGTGTACATTCCTGTATTCTCTCCTGTCACTCTGGGACGCTGTCACAGTAAACGCCATATTACACCTGGCATGGCGTCTCCCGCGGCCTCCGCCGTGTCCGCGTGGTTGGATGTGCATCTGTCAGCCTGGCGCCTCCTGTCTCCGGTGGCCGGCGCCGCCATTACTGTTTTCATTACCACATGGATTACAAACCAAAACTTCCCTCCAAGTGTCTGCATGGGCGCAGCCATCTTGGATTCTGTCAGCTGATCATTTCCACCAATCTGTTCTCAGTATTGATAATCTGCACAATTGCCTAGCCAATCCCTTCCTTGCTGCAGGTATAAATACACTGTGCCTGAGTAAGGAAGGCGTCAGTGCTTTGGTTGTCAAACCTAGTTCCTGTTTGTCTCTCTCCTGTGATTGTCTTCCAGGTTCCAGCTCCTGTCTCAAGACTTCCACCATAGAGACCCGCACCAGCATTCCACCTGCGGTGTAGCCTGACTCTCCAATCCATTGTGGATTCATCTGTTTCCAGCTACAACATTACCTGCTTCCAGCTCAGCTTCCAGCAGAGTACAGCTTCCCTTAAAGGGCCGGTGTCCTTTCTAGAGATGAGCGCCGGAAATTTTTCGGGTTTTGTGTTTTGGTTTTGGGTTCGGTTCCGCGGCCGTGTTTTGGGTTCGACCGCGTTTTGGCAAAACCTCACCGAATTTTTTTTGTCGGATTCGGGTGTGTTTTGGATTCGGGTGTTTTTTTCCAAAAAACCTAAAAAACAGCTTAAATCATAGAATTTGGCGGTCATTTTGATCCCAAAGTATTATTAACCTCAAAAACCATAATTTCCACTCATTTTCAGTCTATTCTGAATACCTCACACCTCACAATATTATTTTTAGTCCTAAAATTTGCACCGAGGTCGCTGTGTGAGTAAGATAAGCGACCCTAGTGGCCGACACAAACACCGGGCCCATCTAGGAGTGGCACTGCAGTGTCACGCAGGATGGCCCTTCCAAAAAACCCTCCCCAAACAGCACATGACGCAAAGAAAAAAAGAGGCGCAATGAGGTAGCTGTGTGAGTAAGATTAGCGACCCTAGTGGCCGACACAAACACCGGGCCCATCTAGGAGTGGCACTGCAGTGTCACGCAGGATGTCCCTTCCAAAAAACCCTCCCCAAACAGCACATGACGCAAAGAAAAAAAGAGGCGCAATGAGGTAGCTGTGTGAGTAAGATAAGCGACCCTAGTGGCCGACACAAACACCGGGCCCATCTAGGAGTGTCACTGCAGTGTCACGCAGGATGTCCCTTCCAAAAAACCCTCCCCAAACAGCACATGACGCAAAGAAAAAAAGAGGCGCAATGAGGTAGCTGTGTGAGTAAGATAAGCGACCCTAGTGGCCGACACAAACACCGGGCCCATCTAGGAGTGGCACTGCAGTGTCACGCAGGATGTCCCTTCCAAAAAACCCTCCCCAAACAGCACATGACGCAAAGAAAAAGAAAAGAAAAAAGAGGTGCAAGATGGAATTGTCCTTGGGCCCTCCCACCCACCCTTATGTTGTATAAACAGGACATGCACACTTTAACCAACCCATCATTTCAGTGACAGGGTCTGCCACACGACTGTGACTGATATGACGGGTTGGTTTGGACCCCCACCAAAAAAGAAGCAATTAATCTCTCCTTGCACAAACTGGCTCTACAGAGGCAAGATGTCCACCTCATCATCATCCTCCGATATATCACCGTGTACATCCCCCTCCTCACAGATTATCAATTCGTCCCCACTGGAATCCACCATCTCAGCTCCCTGTGTACTTTGTGGAGGCAATTGCTGCTGGTCAATGTCTCCACGGAGGAATTGATTATAATTCATTTTAATGAACATCATCTTCTCCACATTTTCTGGATGTAACCTCGTACGCCGATTGCTGACAAGGTGAGCGGCGGCACTAAACACTCTTTCGGAGTACACACTTGTGGGAGGGCAACTTAGGTAGAATAAAGCCAGTTTGTGCAAGGGCCTCCAAATTGCCTCTTTTTCCTGCCAGTATAAGTACGGACTGTGTGACGTGCCTACTTGGATGCGGTCACTCATATAATCCTCCACCATTCTTTCAATGGGGAGAGAATCATATGCAGTGACAGTAGACGACATGTCCGTAATCGTTGTCAGGTCCTTCAGTCCGGACCAGATGTCAGCATCAGCAGTCGCTCCAGACTGCCCTGCATCACCGCCAGCGGGTGGGCTCGGAATTCTGAGCCTTTTCCTCGCACCCCCAGTTGCGGGAGAATGTGAAGGAGGAGATGTTGTTGACAGGTCGCGTTCCGCTTGACTTGACAATTTACTCACCAGCAGGTGTTTGAACCCCAGCAGACTTGTGTCTGCCGGAAAGAGAGATCCAAGGTAGGCTTTAAATCTAGGATCGAGCACGGTGGCCAAAATGTAGTGCTCTGATTTCAACAGATTGACCACCCGTGAATCCTTGCTAAGCGAATTAAGGGCTACATCCACAAGTCCCACATGCCTAGCGGAATCGCTCCGTGTTAGCTCCTCCTTCAATGTCTCCAGCTTCTTCTGCAAAAGCCTGATGAGGGGAATGACCTGACTCAGGCTGGCAGTGTCTGAACTGACTTCACGTGTGGCAAGTTCAAAGGGCATCAGAACCTTGCACAACGTTGAAATCATTCTCCACTGCGCTTGAGACAGGTGCATCCCACCTCCTATATCGTGCTCAATTGTATAGGCTTGAATGGCCTTTTGCTGCTCCTCCAACCTCTGAAGCATATACAGGGTTGAATTCCACCTCGTTACCACTTCTTGCTTCAGATGATGGCAGGGCAGGTTCAGTAGTTTTTGGTGGTGCTCCAGTTTTCTGTACGTGGTGCCTGTACGCCGAAAGTGTCCCGCAATTCTTCTGGCCACCGACAGCATCTCTTGCACGCCCCTGTCGTTTTTTAAAAAATTCTGCACCACCAAATTCAAGGTATGTGCAAAACATGGGACGTGCTGGAATTGGCCCAGATTTAATGCACACACAATATTGCTGGCGTTGTCCGATGCCACAAATCCACAGGAGAGTCCAATTGGGGTAAGCCATTCCGCGATGATCTTCCTCAGTTGCCGTAAGAGGTTTTCAGCTGTGTGCGTATTCTGGAAACCGGTGATACAAAGCGTAGCCTGCCTAGGAAAGAGTTGGCGTTTGCGAGATGCTGCTACTGGTGCCGCCGCTGCTGTTCTTGCGGCGGGAGTCCATACATCTACCCAGTGGGCTGTCACAGTCATATAGTCCTGACCCTGCCCTGCTCCACTTGTCCACATGTCCGTGGTTAAGTGGACATTGGGTACAACTGCATTTTTTAGGACACTGGTGAGTCTTTTTCTGACGTCCGTGTACATTCTCGGTATCGCCTGCCTAGAGAAGTGGAACCTAGATGGTATTTGGTAACGGGGGCACACTACCTCAAGAAATTGTCTAGTTCCCTGTGAACTAACGGCGGATACCGGACGCACGTCTAACACCAACATAGTTGTCAAGGCCTCAGTTATCCGCTTTGCAACAGGATGACTGCTGTGATATTTCATCTTCCTCGCAAAGGACTGTTGGACAGTCAATTGCTTGGTGGAAGTAGTAAAAGTGTGCTTACGACTTCCCTTCTGGGATGACCATCGACTCCCAGCAGCAACAACAGCAGCGCCAGCAGCAGTAGGCGTTACACGCAAGGATGCATCGGAGGAATCCCAGGCAGGAGAGGACTCGTCAGAATTGCCAGTGACATTGCCTGCAGGACTATTGGCATTCCTGGGGAAGGAGGAAATTGACACTGAGGGAGTTGGTGGGGTGGTTTGCGTGAGCTTGGTTACAAGAGGAAGGGATTTACTGGTCAGTGGACTGCTTCCGCTGTCACCCAAAGTTTTTGAACTTGTCACTGACTTATTATGAATGCGCTGCAGGTGACGTATAAGGGAGGATGTTCCGAGGTGGTTAACGTCCTTACCCCTACTTATTACAGCTTGACAAAGGGAACACACGGCTTGACACCTGTTGTCCGCATTTCTGGTGAAATACTTCCACACCGAAGAGCTGATTTTTTTGGTATTTTCACCAGGCATGTCAACGGCCATATTCCTACCACGGACAACAGGTGTCTCCCCGGGTGCCTGACTTAAACAAACCACCTCACCATCAGAATCCTCCTGGTCAATTTCCTCCCCAGCGCCAGCAACACCCATATCCTCCTCATCCTGGTGTACTTCAACACTGACATCTTCAATCTGACTATCAGGAACTGGACTGCGGGTGCTCCTTCCATCACTTGCAGGGGGCGTGCAAATGGTGGAAGGCGCATGCTCTTCACGTCCAGTGTTGGGAAGGTCAGGCATCGCAACCGACACAATTGGAGTCGGACTCTCCTTGTGGATTTGGGATTTCGAAGAACGCACAGTTCTTTGCGGTGCTACTGCTTTTGCCAGCTTTAGTCTTTTCATTTTTCTAGCGAGAGGCTGAGTGCTTCCATCCTCATGTGAAGCTGAACCACTAGCCATGAACATAGGCCAGGGCCTCAGCCGTTCCTTGCCACTCCGTGTGGTAAATGGCATATTGGCAAGTTTACGCTTCTCCTCCGACAATTTTATTTTAGGTTTTGGAGTCCTTTTTTTACTGATATTTGGTGTTTTGGATTTGACATGCTCTGTACTATGACATTGGGCATCGGCCTTGGCAGACGACGTTGCTGGCATTTCATCGTCTCGGCCATGACTAGTGGCAGCAGCTTCAGCACGAGGTGGAAGTGGATCTTGATCTTTCCCTAATTTTGGAACCTCAACATTTTTGTTCTCCATATTTTAATAGGCACAACTAAAAGGCACCTCAGGTAAACAATGGAGATGGATGGATTGGATACTAGTATACAATTATGGACGGGCTGCCGAGTGCCGACACAGAGGTAGCCACAGCCGTGAACTACCGCACTGTACTGTGTCTGCTGCTAATATATAGACTGGTTGATAAAGAGATAGTATACTCGTAACTAGTATGTATGTATAAAGAAAGAAAAAAAAACCACAGTTAGGTGGTATATACAATTATGGACGGGCTGCCGAGTGCCGACACAGAGGTAGCCACAGCCGTGAACTACCGCACTGTACTGTGTCTGCTGCTAATATATAGACTGGTTGATAAAGAGATAGTATACTCGTAACTAGTATGTATGTATAAAGAAAGAAAAAAAAACCACGGTTAGGTGGTATATACAATTATGGACGGGCTGCCGAGTGCCGACACAGAGGTAGCCACAGCCGTGAACTACCGCACTGTACTGTGTCTGCTGCTAATATATAGACTGGTTGATAAAGAGATAGTATACTCGTAACTAGTATGTATGTATAAAGAAAGAAAAAAAAACCACGGTTAGGTGGTATATACAATTATGGACGGGCTGCCGAGTGCCGACACAGAGGTAGCCACAGCCGTGAACTACCGCACTGTACTGTGTCTGCTGCTAATATAGACTGGTTGATAAAGAGATAGTATACTCGTAACTAGTATGACTATAAAGAAAGAATAAAAAACCACGGTTAGGTGGTATATACAATTATGGACGGGCTGCCGAGTGCCGACACAGAGGTAGCCACAGCCGTGAACTACCGCACTGTACTGTGTCTGCTGCTAATATATAGACTGGTTGATAAAGAGATAGTATACTCGTAACTAGTATGTATGTATAAAGAAAGAAAAAAAAACCACGGTTAGGTGGTATATACAATTATGGACGGGCTGCCGAGTGCCGACACAGAGGTAGCCACAGCCGTGAACTACCGCACTGTACTGTGTCTGCTGCTAATATATAGACTGGTTGATAAAGAGATAGTATACTCATAACTAGTATGTATGTATAAAGAAAGAAAAAAAAACCACGGTTAGGTGGTATATACAATTATGGACGGGCTGCCGAGTGCCGACACAGAGGTAGCCACAGCCGTGAACTACCGCACTGTACTGTGTCTGCTGCTAATATATAGACTGGTTGATAAAGAGATAGTATACTCGTAACTAGTATGTATGTATAAAGAAAGAAAAAAAAACCACGGTTAGGTGGTATATACAATTATGGACGGGCTGCCGAGTGCCGACACAGAGGTAGCCACAGCCGTGAACTACCGCACTGTACTGTGTCTGCTGCTAATATAGACTGGTTGATAAAGAGATAGTATACTCGTAACTAGTATGTATGTATAAAGAAAGAAAAAAAAACCACGGTTAGGTGGTATATACAATTATGGACGGGCTGCCGAGTGCCGACACAGAGGTAGCCACAGCCGTGAACTACCGCACTGTACTGTGTCTGCTGCTAATATATAGACTGGTTGATAAAGAGATAGTATACTCGTAACTAGTATGTATGTATAAAGAAAGAAAAAAAAACCACGGTTAGGTGGTATATACAATTATGGACGGGCTGCCGAGTGCCGACACAGAGGTAGCCACAGCCGTGAACTACCGCACTGTACTGTGTCTGCTGCTAATATATAGACTGGTTGATAAAGAGATAGTATACTCGTAACTAGTATGTATGTATAAAGAAAGAAAAAAAAACCACGGTTAGGTGGTATATACAATTATGGACGGGCTGCCGAGTGCCGACACAGAGGTAGCCACAGCCGTGAACTACCGCACTGTACTGTGTCTGCTGCTAATATAGACTGGTTGATAAAGAGATAGTATACTCGTAACTAGTATGTATGTATAAAGAAAGGAAAAAAAACCACGGTTAGGTGGTATATACAATTATGGACGGGCTGCCGAGTGCCGACACAGAGGTAGCCACAGCCGTGAACTGCCGCACTGTACTGTGTCTGCTGCTAATATAGACTGGTTGATAAAGAGATAGTATACTCGTAACTAGTATGACTATAAAGAAAGAAAAAAAAAACCACGGTTAGGTGGTATATACAATTATGGACGGGCTGCCGAGTGCCGACACAGAGGTAGCCACAGCCGTGAACTACCGCACTGTACTGTGTCTGCTGCTAATATAGACTGGTTGATAAAGAGATAGTATACTACTAATATTATATATACTGGTGGTCAGGTCACTGGTCACTAGTCACACTGGCAGTGGCACTCCTGCAGCAAAAGTGTGCACTGTTTAATTTTAATATAATATTATGTACTCCTGGCTCCTGCTATAACCTATAACTGGCACTGCAGTGCTCCCCAGTCTCCCCCACAATTATAAGCTGTGTGAGCTGAGCACAGTCAGATATATATATATACATTGATGCAGCACACTGGGCTGAGCAGTGCACACAGATATGGTATGTGACTGAGTCACTGTGTGTATCGTTTTTTTCAGGCAGAGAACGGATATATTAAATAAAACAAACAACTGCACTGTCTGGTGGTCACTGTGGTCGTCAGTCACTAAACTCTGCACTCTCTTCTACAGTATCACAGCCTCGGGTCAATCTCTCTCTCTCTCTCTCAACCCTAATCTAAATGGAGAGGACGCCAGCCACGTCCTCTCCCTATCAATCTCAATGCACGTGTGAAAATGGCGGCGACGCGCGGCTCCTTATATAGAATCCGAGTCTCGCGAGAATCCGACAGCGTCATGATGACGTTCGGGCGCGCTCGGGTTAACCGAGCAAGGCGGGAGGATCCGAGTCTGCTCGGACCCGTGAAAAAAACATGAAGTTCGTGCGGGTTCGGATTCAGAGAAACCGAACCCGCTCATCTCTAGTCCTTTCTACACTTTACCACTCTCCACCGGTATTATTATTTCTCCGCTCTCAAGTTCTACATTTCAGTTCATATTTCATCGCTCCCAAGTTCATTTATTATTTAACTGGTTCCAGCCAGTATCCACTACGTGCTAACAACAGTCAGGTTCCAGCCAGTATCCACAGCAGCTGTTTTATCTTCAGCAACCCAGCTTTTCCTGGAACACCAGCTGGCACAATCCTGGGTTATCTCCATTGCTACAGTCGGGCCTGGTAAGGACTTTCCATCTAGAAGATCATAAGAACTATCTCACACTACCAGTGCCCTGTGGCTCCTGCCATCCTGTAGTACCCAGGAACTGTATTTATTCTTTGCTGACTTTTACGTTTTCTTTTACTGCTGCTGTGTTGCGGAGTTGTCATAATAAACATCATTGACTTTTATCCAAGTTGTCGTGGTCACGCCTTCGGGCATTTATTATTTATGTTACTTACATGTCCAGGGGTCTGATACAACCTCCCAGGTTCCGGTACATCTCAGCCCCTACAACTGAGGCTGCCTCCCGTCAGCTCAGGCCCTCAGTTGTGACAGCTTCCCCTTGCTATAAACATGGTTTGTACTCTTTTCCATGTGCTCCCAGATCTTTCAAACAATTAGTGTGGTCAAGAAAGTTCTGTTTGAAAAGAAACAAACATTTACTGTCATTTCTATGCAAATGAGCTTACATTAAAGCACACTCGTTCTATCTTTAAACCGATAAAATAAAACCCCAATAAGATGGGGCATGCAAAAATTGAGATAAAACTCAGTTTTGCTCCTCTCCACGGAAATCTTTAGTAAAAGGCGAAAGATTTGTTCGTTCTGAAGAGAAACCACAGCATGACCAAGATTCTACCTGTCGCCTGAGTGCCATGCCAGCAGTCCTCATTCAGCTCAAAGTGAGCACCAACTTTGAAAGAAAGAAAGCAGATTTCTCACCAGGCTTCCCCTTGCTATAAACATGGTTTGTACTCTTTTCCATGTGCTCCCAGATCTTTCAAGCAATTAGTATAGTCAAGAAAGTTCTGTTTGAAAAGAAACAAACATTTACTGTCATTTCTATGCAAATGAGCTTACATTAAAGCACACTCGTTCTATCTTTAAACTGATAAAAGAAACCCCAATAAGACGGGGCATGCAAAAATTGAGATAAAACTCAGTTTTGCTCCTCTCCACGGAAATCTTTAGTAAAAGGCGAAAGATTTGTTCGTTCTGAAGAGAAACCAGAGCATGACCAAGATTCCACCTGTCGCCTGAGTGCCATGCCAGCAGTCCTCATTCAGCTCAAAGTGAGCACCCAATTTGAAAGAAAGAAAGCAGATTTCTCACCAGGCTTCCCCTTGCTATAAGCATGGTTTGTACTCTTTTCCATGTGCTCCCAGATCTTTCAAGCAATTAGTATGGTCAAGAAAGTTCTGCTTGAAAAGAAACAGGCATTTATTGTCATTGTTATGCAAATAAACTTACATTAAAGCTAACAAGAAAGCACACTCGTTCTGTCTTTAATCCGATAAAAGAAACCCCAATAATATGGGGCATGCAAAAATTGAGATAAAACTCAGTTTTGCTCCTCTCCACGGAAATCTTTAGTAAAAGGCGAAAGATTTGTTCGTTCTGAAGAGAAACCAGAGCATGACCAAGATTCCACCTGTCGCCTGAGTGCCGTGCCAGCAGTCCTCATTCAGATCAAAGTGAGCGCCCAATTTGAAAGAAAGCAGATTTCTCACCTGTCTTCTCCTTGCTATAAGCATGGTTTGTACTGTATTCCATGTGCTCCCAGATCTTTCAAGCAAGTAGCATGGTCAAGAAAGTTCTGTTTGAAAAGAAACAAACATTTACTGTCATTTCTATGCAAATGAGCTTACATTAAAGCACACTCATTCTATCTTTAAACCGATAAAAGAAACCCCAAAAAGATGGGGCATGCAAAAATTGAGATAAAACTCGGTTTTGCTCCTCTCCACGGAAATCTTTAGTAAAAGGCGAAAGATTTGTTCGTTCTGAAGAGAAACCAGAGCATGACCAAGATTTTTATCTGAAAATATGTGTTCTCCCTGCAGTTGTTGTCCCCAGATGAGAGTTCCCTTGTGCTGCCTCAGTTGAATCTCCTTTACTTGACAGGGGGATGCTCGAGCAGCGACCCTCCCCAGCTCTAGCCCAACTCCTACTTACCTGCCAGGTGAGATACTATGATCATGAAGGTGCTTCTCCCAGGGCAAGGCTCACCCATTGCACTCTGG
Organism: Pseudophryne corroboree; assembly: GCF_028390025.1. Classification (NCBI taxonomy): domain Eukaryota; kingdom Metazoa; phylum Chordata; class Amphibia; order Anura; family Myobatrachidae; genus Pseudophryne; species Pseudophryne corroboree. The sequence continues at coordinate 61,861 of NW_026968666.1, forward strand.
GTGTGCTGCTTCTGCGTTTTCCCCAAATGTGGGAAACTTGACTGCATAATTTGTGTTTCCCCTGGTCGGCTCTCGTATAATTCAGATCTCTTTGTCTCAGGTCTCTCTCCAGCCTAGTTTGCTGTCTGTTTCCACTTCTCTTTTCTTGAGCCGCTCCCTTCTATGCCCTTGCGCACTATCCTGACTTCTCCCGTCTGCTTACTTCGTGCCTTCCAACGCACAATGCAAACTACAGGTAGTGCTGCAGGGCCCACACCCTTTTACTTGCCTTACAGAGCGTCTCTGGAGCAGTTACAGTGCCCAGCTGCTGCAAGAAATCAGCTTGAATGCTTCAGGGGCTGGGGCATAGCCAACATGAGCCCCACACCGAAGGAGGGTGGAGGTGTGTAATGCGAACTAGGGGTCATCCAAGCGCCGCAAAAGGCCGCCATGCCCTGCACGCCCCTTGTCTCTTTTCATATGCAGACGAGGGTTGAAGCCAACTTTGACCCACTGTTTGGATGACATCACCATATGCAAATCCATCTGCTGCAGGCCTTCCCCCAGGAATGCTTGCACTAGTTGTTGCATTTGGTTTGTTGTTTGGGGGTGCTTCAGTATTAGGCAGCCTTCTGCCCTCCCATGTTCATCTGAAAATATGTGATCTCCCTGCAGTTGTTGTCCCCAGATGAGAGTTCCCTTGTGCTGCCTCAGTTGAATCTCCTTTACTTGACAGAGATGTGCCTGAGCAGCGGCCCTCCCCAGCCCTATCCCAAATCATACTTATTTTGCATAGGCGATACCATGGTCATGAAGATTGTTCTCCCAGGGTGAGGTTCATTCATTGCATTCTGGGTATGCTGACCCCTGTGATTTCCCCAAATGTGGGAAACTCGACTGCATTATTTGTGGTAGTGGGGGACTGTGTTTGTGCTTTCCTCTGGTCAGCTCTGGTAAAAATCAGATTTCTTTATATCAGATCTTCCTCTAGCCTTGTTCTTCTTTCGAGAGTTCCCTTGTGCTGCCTCAGTTGGATCTCTTTCACTTGAGAGGGGGGTGCCCGAGCAGCGACCCTCCCCAGCTCTAGCCCAACTCCTACTTACCTGCCAGGTGAGATACTATGATCATGGAGGTGCTTCTCCCAGGGCAAGGCTCACCCATTGCACTCTGGTTGTGCTGCCCCTGCGATTTCCCCAAATGTGGGAAACTTGACTGCATAATTTGTGTTTCCCTTGGTCATCTCTCGTATAATTCAGATCTCTTTGTCTCAGGTCTCTCTCCAGCCTAGTTTGCTGTCTGTTTCCACTTCTCTTTTCTTGAGCCGCTCCCTTCTATGCCCTTGCGCACTATCCTGACTTCTCCCGTCTGCTTACTTCGTGCCTTCCAATGCACAATGCAAACTACAGGTAGTGCTGCAGGGCCCACACCCTTTTACTTGCCTTACAGAGCAGCTCTGGAGCAGTTACAGTGCCCAGCTGCTGCAAGAAATCAGCTTGAATGCTTCAGGGGCTGGGGCATAGCCAACATGAGCCCCACACCGAAGGAGGGTGGAGGTGTGTAATGCGAACTAGGGGTCATCCAAGCGCCGCAAAAGGCCGCCATGCCCTGCACGCCCCTTTTCTCTTTTCATATGCAGACGAGGGTTGAAGCCAACTTTGACCCACTGCTTGGATGGCATCACCATATGCAAATCCATCTGCTGCAGGCCTTCCCCCAGGAATGCTTGCACTAGTTGTTGCATTTGGTTTGTTGTTTGGGGGTGCTTCAGTATTAGGCCCTCCCATGTTCATCTGAAAATATGTGTTCTCCCTGCAGTTGTTGTCCCCAGATGAGAGTTCCCTTGTGCTGCCTCAGTTGAATCTCCTTTACTTGAAAGAGATGTGCCTGAGCAGCGGCCCTCCCAAGCCCTATCCCAAATCATACTTATTTTGCATAGGAGAGACCATGGTCTTGAAGATTGTTCTCCCAGGGTGAGGTTCATTCATTGCATTCTGGGTATGCTGACCCCTGTGATTTCCCCAAATGTGGGAAACTCAACTGCATTATTTGTGGTAGTGGGGGACTGTGTTTGTGCTTTCCTCTGGTCAGCTCTGGTAAAAGTCAGATTTCTTTGTTTCAGATCTTCCTCTAGCCTTGTTCTTCTTTCGAGAGTTCCCTTGTGCTGCCTCAGTTGGATCTCCTTCACTTGACAGGGGGGTGCCCGTGCAGCGACTCTCCCCAGCTCTAGCCCAACTTCTACTTACCTGCCAGGTGAGATACTATAATCATGAAGGTGCTTCTCCCAGGGCAAGGCTCACCCATTGCACTCTGGATGTGCTGCCCCTGCGATTTCCCCAAATGTGGGAAACTTGACTGCATAATTTGTGTTTCCCCTGGTCGGCTCTCGTATAATTCAGATCTCTTTGTCTCAGGTCTCTCTCCAGCCTAGTTTGCTGTCTGTTTCCACTTCTCTTTTCTTAAGTGCCTTCCAATGCACAATGCAAACTACAGGTAGTGCTGCAGGGCCCACACCCTTTTACTTGCCGTACAGAGCAGCTCTGGAGCTGTTACAGTGCCCAGCTGCTGCAAGAAATCAGCTTGAATGCTTCAGGGGCTGGGGCATAGCAAACATGAGCCCCACACCGAAGGAGGGTGGGGGTGTTTAATGCGAACTAAGGGTCATCCAAGCGCCGCAAAAGGCCGCCATGCCCTGCATACCCCTTTTCTTTTTTCATATGCAGATAAGGGTTCCAGCCAACTTTGGCCCACTGCTTGGATGACATCACCGTATGCAAATCCGTCTTCTGCAGAACTTCCCCCAGGAATGCTTGTACTAGTTGTTGCATTTGGTTTGTTGTTTGGGGGTGCTTCAGTATTAGGCAGCCTTCTGCCCTCCCATGTTCATCTGAAAATATGTGTTCTCCCTGCAGTTGTTGTCCCCAGATGGGAGTTCCCTTGTGCTGCCTCAGTTGAATCTCCTTTACTTGACAGAGATGTGCCTGAGCAGCGGCCCTCCCCAGCCCTATCCCAAATCATACTTATTTTGCATAGGAGATACCATGGACATGAAGATTGTTCTCCGAGGGTGAGGTTCATTCATTGCATTTTGGGTATGCTGACCCCTGTGATTTCCCCAAATGTGGGAAACTCGACTGCATTATTTGTGGTAGTGGGGGACTGTGTTTGTGCTTTCCTCTGGTCAGCTCTGGTAAAAATCAGATTTCTTTATATCAGATCTTCCTCTAGCCTTGTTCTTCTTTCGAGAGTTCCCTTGTGCTGCCTCAGTTGGATCTCTTTCACTTGAGAGGGGGGTGCCCGAGCAGCGACCCTCCCCAGCTCTAGCCCAACTCCTACTTACCTGCCAGGTGAGATACTATGATCATGAAGGTGCTTCTCCCAGGGCAAGGCTCACCCATTGCACTCTGGTTGTGCTGCCCCTGCGATTTCCCCAAATGTGGGAAACTTGACTGCATAATTTGTGTTTCCCTTGGTCATCTCTCGTATAATTCAGAACTCTTTGTCTCAGGTCTCTCTCCAGCCTAGTTTGCTGTCTGTTTCCACTTCTCTTTTCTTGAGCCGCTCCCTTCTATGCCCTTGCGCACTATCCTGACTTTTCCCGTCTGCTTACTTCGTGCCTTCCAACGCACAATGCAAACTACAGGTAGTGCTGCAGGGCCCACACCCTTTTACTTGCCTTACAGAGCAGCTCTGGAGCAGTTACAGTGCCCAGCTGCTGCAAGAAATCAGCTTGAATGCTTCAGGGGCTGGGGCATAGCCAACATGAGCCCCACACCGAAGGAGGGTGGAGGTGTGTAATGCGAACTAGGGGTCATCCAAGCGCCGCAAAAGGCCGCCATGCCCTGCACGCCCCTTTTCTCTTTTCATATGCAGACGAGGGTTGAAGCCAACTTTGACCCACTGCTTGGATGGCATCACCATATGCAAATCCATCTGCTGCAGGCCTTCCCCCAGGAATGCTTGCACTAGTTGTTGCATTTGGTTTGTTGTTTGGGGGTGCTTCAGTATTAGGCCCTCCCATGTTCATCTGAAAATATGTGTTCTCCCTGCAGTTGTTGTCCCCAGATGAGAGTTCCCTTGTGCTGCCTCAGTTGAATCTCCTTTACTTGAAAGAGATGTGCCTGAGCAGCGGCCCTCCCAAGCCCTATCCCAAATCATACTTATTTTGCATAGGAGAGACCATGGTCTTGAAGATTGTTCTCCCAGGGTGAGGTTCATTCATTGCATTCTGGGTATGCTGACCCCTGTGATTTCCCCAAATGTGGGAAACTCAACTGCATTATTTGTGGTAGTGGGGGACTGTGTTTGTGCTTTCCTCTGGTCAGCTCTGGTAAAAGTCAGATTTCTTTGTTTCAGATCTTCCTCTAGCCTTGTTCTTCTTTCGAGAGTTCCCTTGTGCTGCCTCAGTTGGATCTCCTTCACTTGACAGGGGGGTGCCCGTGCAGCGACTCTCCCCAGCTCTAGCCCAACTTCTACTTACCTGCCAGGTGAGATACTATAATCATGAAGGTGCTTCTCCCAGGGCAAGGCTCACCCATTGCACTCTGGATGTGCTGCCCCTGCGATTTCCCCAAATGTGGGAAACTTGACTGCATAATTTGTGTTTCCCCTGGTCGGCTCTCGTATAATTCAGATCTCTTTGTCTCAGGTCTCTCTCCAGCCTAGTTTGCTGTCTGTTTCCACTTCTCTTTTCTTAAGTGCCTTCCAATGCACAATGCAAACTACAGGTAGTGCTGCAGGGCCCACACCCTTTTACTTGCCGTACAGAGCAGCTCTGGAGCTGTTACAGTGCCCAGCTGCTGCAAGAAATCAGCTTGAATGCTTCAGGGGCTGGGGCATAGCAAACATGAGCCCCACACCGAAGGAGGGTGGGGGTGTTTAATGCGAACTAAGGGTCATCCAAGCGCCGCAAAAGGCCGCCATGCCCTGCATACCCCTTTTCTTTTTTCATATGCAGATGAGGGTTCCAGCCAACTTTGGCCTACTGCTTGGATGACATCACCGTATGCAAATCCGTCTTCTGCAGAACTTCCCCCAGGAATGCTTGTACTAGTTGTTGCATTTGGTTTGTTGTTTGGGGGTGCTTCAGTATTAGGCAGCCTTCTGCCCTCCCATGTTCATCTGAAAATATGTGTTCTCCCTGCAGTTGTTGTCCCCAGATGGGAGTTCCCTTGTGCTGCCTCAGTTGAATCTCCTTTACTTGACAGAGATGTGCCTGAGCAGCGGCCCTCCCCAGCCCTATCCCAAATCATACTTATTTTGCATAGGAGATACCATGGACATGAAGATTGTTCTCCGAGGGTGAGGTTCATTCATTGCATTTTGGGTATGCTGACCCCTGTGATTTCCCCAAATGTGGGAAACTCGACTGCATTATTTGTGGTAGTGGGGGACTGTGTTTGTGCTTTCCTCTGGTCAGCTCTGGTAAAAATCAGATTTCTTTATATCAGATCTTCCTCTAGCCTTGTTCTTCTTTCGAGAGTTCCCTTGTGCTGCCTCAGTTGGATCTCTTTCACTTGAGAGGGGGGTGCCCGAGCAGCGACCCTCCCCAGCTCTAGCCCAACTCCTACTTACCTGCCAGGTGAGATACTATGATCATGAAGGTGCTTCTCCCAGGGCAAGGCTCACCCATTGCACTCTGGTTGTGCTGCCCCTGCGATTTCCCCAAATGTGGGAAACTTGACTGCATAATTTGTGTTTCCCTTGGTCATCTCTCGTATAATTCAGAACTCTTTGTCTCAGGTCTCTCTCCAGCCTAGTTTGCTGTCTGTTTCCACTTCTCTTTTCTTGAGCCGCTCCCTTCTATGCCCTTGCGCACTATCCTGACTTCTCCCGTCTGCTTACTTCGTGCCTTCCAACGCACAATGCAAACTACAGGTAGTGCTGCAGGGCCCACACCCTTTTACTTGCCTTACAGAGCAGCTCTGGAGCAGTTACAGTGCCGAGCTGCTGCAAGAAATCAGCTTGAATGCTTCAGGGGCTGGGGCATAGCCAACATGAGCCCCACACCGAAGGAGGGTGGAGGTGTGTAATGCGAACTAGGGGTCATCCAAGCGCCGCAAAAGGCCGCCATGCCCTGCACGCCCCTTTTCTCTTTTCATATGCAGACGAGGGTTGAAGCCAACTTTGACCCACTGCTTGGATGGCATCACCATATGCAAATCCATCTGCTGCAGGCCTTCCCCCAGGAATGCTTGCACTAGTTGTTGCATTTGGTTTGTTGTTTGGGGGTGCTTCAGTATTAGGCAGCCTTCTGCCCTCCCATGTTCATCTGAAAATATGTGTTCTCCCTGCAGTTGTTGTCCCCAGATGAGAGTTCCCTTGTGCTGCCTCAGCTGAATCTCCTTTACTTGACAGAGATGTGCCTGAGCAGCGGCCCTCCCCAGCCCTATCCCAAATCATACTTATTTTGCATAGGAGAGACCATGGTCTTGAAGATTGTTCTCCCAGGGTGAGGTTCATTCATTGCATTCTGGGTATGCTGACCCCTGTGATTTCCCCAAATGTGGGAAACTCAACTGCATTATTTGTGGTAGTGGGGGACTGTGTTTGTGCTTTCCTCTGGTCAGCTCTGGTAAAAGTCAGATTTCTTTGTTTCAGATCTTCCTCTAGCCTTGTTCTTCTTTCGAGAGTTCCCTTGTGCTGCCTCAGTTGGATCTCCTTCACTTGACAGGGGGATGCCCGTGCAGCGACTCTCCCCAGCTCTAGCCCAACTTCTACTTACCTGCCAGGTGAGATACTATAATCATGAAGGTGCTTCTCCCAGGGCAAGGCTCACCCATTGCACTCTGGATGTGCTGCCCCTGCGATTTCCCCAAATGTGGGAAACTTGACTGCATAATTTGTGTTTCCCCTGGTCGGCTCTCGTATAATTCAGATCTCTTTGTCTCAGGTCTCTCTCCAGCCTAGTTTGCTGTCTGTTTCCACTTCTCTTTTCTTAAGCCGCTCCATTCTATGGCCTTGCGCACTATCCTTACTTCTCCCGTCTGCTTACTTTGTGCCTTCCAATGCACAATGCAAACTACAGGTAGTGCTGCAGGGCCCACACCCTTTTACTTGCCGTACAGAGCAGCTCTGGAGCAGTTACAGTGCCCAGCTACTGCAAGAAATCAGCTTGAATGCTTCAGGGGCTGGGGCATAGCCAACATGAGCCCCACACCGAAGGAGGGTGGAGGTGTTTAATGCGAACTAGGGGTCATCCAAGTGCCGCAAAAGGCCGCCATGCCCTGCACGCCCCTTTTCTCTTTTCATATGCAGACGAGGGTTGAAGCCAACTTTGACCCACTGCTTTGGATGACATCACCATATGCAAATCCATCTGCTGCAGGCCTTCCCCCAGGAATGCTTGCACTAGTTGTTGCATTTGGTTTGTTGTTTGGGGGTGCTTCAGTATTAGGCAGCCTTCTGCCCTCCCATGTTCATCTGAAAATATGTGTTCTCCCTGCAGTTGTTGTCCCCAGATGAGAGTTCCCTTATGCTGCCTCAGTTGAATCTCCTTTACTTGACAGAGATGTGCCTGAGCAGCGGCCCTCCCCAGCCCTATCCCAAATCATACTTATTTTGCATAGGAGAGACCATGGTCATGAAGATTATTCTCCCAGTGTGAGGTTCATTCATTGCATTCTGGGTATGCTGACCCCTGTGATTTCCCCAAATGTGGGAAACTCGACAGCATTAATTGTGGTAGTGGGGGACTGTGTTTGTGTTTTCCTCTGGTCAGCTCTGGTAAAAGTCAGATTTCTTTGTCTCAGATCTTCCTCTAGCCTTGTTCTTCTTTCGAGAATTCCCTTGTGCTGCCTCAGTTGGATCTCCTTCACTTGACAGGGGGGGTACCCGAGCAGCGACCCTCCCCAGCTCTAGCCCAACTCCTACTTACCTGCCAGGTGAGATACTATGATCACGTAGGTGCTTCTCCCAGGGCAAGGCTCACCCATTGCACTCTGGGTGTGCTGCTCCTGCGATTTCCCCAAATGTGGGAAACTTGACTGCATAATTTGTGTTTCCCCTGGTCGGCTCTCGTATAATTCAGATCTCTTTGTCTCAGGTCTCTCTCCAGCCTAGTTTGCTGTCTGTTTCCACTTCTCTTTTCTTAAGCCGCTCCATTCTATGGCCTTGCGCACTATCCTTACTTCTCCCGTCTGCTTACTTTGTGCCTTCCAATGCACAATGCAAACTACAGGTAGTGCTGCAGGGCCCACACCCTTTTACTTGCCGTACAGAGCAGCTCTGGAGCTGTTACAGTGCCAAGCTGCTGCAAGAAATCAGCTTGAATGCTTCAGGGGCTGGGGCATGGCCAACATGAGCCCCACACCGAAGGAGGGTGGGGGTGTTTAATGCGAACTAAGGGTCATCCAAGCGCCGCAAAAGGCCGCCATGCCCTGCATACCCCTTTTCTCTTTTCATATGCAGATGAGGGTTCCAGCCAACTTTGGCCCACTGCTTGGATGACATCACCGTATGCAAATCCGTCTTCTGCAGACCTTCCCCCAGGAATGCTTGTACTAGTTGTTGCATTTGGTTTGTTGTTTGGGCGTGCTTCAGTATTAGGCAGCCTTCTGCCCTCCCATGTTCATCTGAAAATATGTGTTCTCCCTGCAGTTGTTGTCCCCAGATGAGAGTTCCCTTGTGCTGCCTCAGTTGAATCTCCTTTACTTGACAGAGATGTGCCTGAGCAGCGGCCCTCCCCAGCCCTATCCCAAATCATACTTATTTTGCATAGGAGATACCATGGTCATAAAGATTGTTCTCCCAGGGTGAGGTTCATTCATTGCATTCTGGGTATGCTGACCCCTGTGATTTCCCCAAATGTGGGAAACTCAACTGCATTATTTGTGGTAGTGGGGGACTGTTTTTGTGTTTTCCTCTGGTCAGCTCTGGTAAAAGTCAGATTTCTTTGTCTCAGATCTTACTCTAGCCTTGTTCTTCTTTCGAGAGTTCCATTGTGCTGCCTCAGTTTGATCTCCTTCACTTGACAGGGTGGTACCCGAGCAGCGACCCTCCCCAGCTCTAGCCCAACTCCTACATACCTGCCAGGTGAGATACTATGATCATGAAGGTGCTTCTCCCAGGGCAAGGCTCACCCATTGCACTCTGGGTGTGCTGCTCCTGCGATTTCCCCAAATGTGGGAAACTTGACTGCATAATTTGTGTTTCCCCTGGTCGGCGCTCGTATAATTCAGATCTCTTTGTCTCAGGTCTCTCTCCAGCCTAGTTTGCTGTCTGTTTCCACTTCTGTTTTCTTGAGCCGCTCCCTTCTATGCCCTTGCGCACTATCCTGACTTCTCCCGTCTGCTTACTTTGTGCCTTCCAACGCACAATGCGAACTACAGGTAGTGCTGCAGGGCCCACACCCTTTTACTTGCCGTACAGAGCAGCTCTGGAGCTGTTACAGTGCCCAGCTGCTGCAAGAAATCAGCTTGAATGCTTCAGGGGCTGGGGCATAGCCAACATGAGCCCCACACCGAAGGAGGGTGGAGGTATTTAATGCGAACTAGGGGTCATCCAAGCACCGCAAAAGGCCGCCATGCCCTGCATAACCCTTTTCTCTTTTCATATGCAGATGAGGGTTCCAGCCAACTTTGGCCCACTGCTTGGATGACATCACCGTATGCAAATCCGTCTTCTGCAGACCTTCTCCCAGGAATGCTTGCACTAGTTGTTACATTTGGTTTGTTGTTTGGGGGTGCTTCAGTATTAGGCAGCCTTCTGCCCTCCCATGTTCATCTGAAAATATGTGTTCTCCCTGCAGTTGTTGTCCCCAGATGAGAGTTCCCTTGTGCTGCCTCAGTTGAATCTCCTTTACTTGACAGAGATGTGCCTGAGCAGCGGCCCTCCCCAGCCCTATCCCAAATCATACTTATTTTGCATAGGAGATACCATGGTCATGAAGATTGTTCTCCCAGGGTGAGGTTCATTCATTGCATTCTGGGTATGCTGACCCCTGTGATTTCCCCAAATTGGGAAACTCGACTGCATTATTTGTGGTAGTGGGGGACTGTGTTTGTGCTTTCCTCTGGTCAGCTCTGGTAAAATACAGATTTCTTTGTCTCAGATCTTCCTCTAGCCTTGTTCTTTTTTCGAGAGTTTCCTTGTGCTGCCTCAGTTGGATCTCCTTCACTTGACAGGGGGGTGCCCGAGCAGCGACCCTCCCCAGCTCTAGCCCAACTCCTACTTACCTGCCAGGTGAGATACTATGATCAGGAAGGTGCTTCTCCCAGGGCAAGGCTCACCCATTGCACTCTGGGTGTGCTGCTCCTACGATTTCCCCAAATGTGGGACACTTGACTGCACAATTTGTGTTTCCTCTAGTTGGCTACTCGTATAATTCAGATCTCTTTGTCTCAGGTCTCTCTCCAGCCTAGTTTGCTGTCTGTTTCCACTTCTCTTTTCTTGAGCCCCTGCCTTCTATGCCCTTGTGCACTCTCCTGACTTCTCCTGTCTGCTTACTTTGTGCCTTCCAACGCACAATGCGAACTACAGGTAGTGCTGCAGGGCCCACACCCTTTTACTTGCCTTACAGAGCAGCTCTGGAGCTGTTACAGTGCCCAGCTGCTGCAAGAAATCAGCTTGAATACTTCAGGGGCTGGGGCATAGCCAACATGAGCCCCACACCGAAGGAGAATGGAGGTGTTTAATGCGAACTAGGGGTCATCCAAGCACCGCAAAAGGCCGCCATGCCCTGCATAACCCTTTTCTCTTTTCATATGCAGATGAGGGTTCCAGCCAACTTTGGCCCACTGCTTGGATGACATCACCGTATGCAAATCCGTCTTCTGCAGACCTTCTCCCAGGAATGCTTTTACTAGTTGTTGCATTTGGTTTGTTGTTTGGGGGTGCTTCAGTATTAGGCAGCCTTCTGCCCTCCCATGTTCATCTGAAAATATGTGTTCTCCCTGCAGTTGTTGTCCCCAGATGAGAGTTCCCTTGTGCTGCCTCAGTTGAATCTCCTTTACTTGACAGAGATGTGCCTGAGCAGCGGCCCTCCCCAGCCCTATCCCAAATCATACTTATTTTGCATAGGAGATACCATGGTCATGAAGATTGTTCTCCCAGGGTTAGGTTCATTCATTGCATTCTGGGTATGCTGACCCCTGTGATTTCCCCAAATGTGGGAAACTCAACTGCATTATTTGTGGTAGTGGGGGACTGTGTTTGTGCTTTCCTCTGGTCAGCTCTGGTAAAAGTCAGATTTCTTTGTCTCAGATCTTCCTCTAGCCTTGTTCTTCTTTCGAGAGTTCCCTTGTGCTGCCTCAGTTGGATCTCCTTCACTTGACAGGGGGGTGCCCGAGCAGCGACCCTCCCCAGCTCTAGCCCAACTCCTACTTACCTGCCAGGTGAGATACTATGATCATGTAGGTGCTTCTCCCAGGGCAAGGCTCACCCATTGCACTCTGGGTGTGCTGCCCCTGCGATTTCCCCAAATGTGGGAAACTTGACTGCATAATTTGTGTTTCCCCTGGTCGGCTCTCATATAATTCAGATCTCTTTGTCTCAGGTCTCTCTCCAGCCTAGTTTGCTGTCTGTTTCCACTTCTTTTTTCTTGAGCCCCTCCCTTCTATACCCTTGTGGACTCTCCTGACTTCTCCTCCTGTCTGCTTACTTTGTGCCTTCCAACGCACAATGCAAACTACAGGTAGTGCTGCAGGGCCCACACCCTTTTACTTGCCTTTCAGAGCAGCTCTGGAGCTGTTACAGTGCCCAGCTGCTGCAAGAAATCAGCTTGAATGCTTCAGGGGCTGGGGCATAGCCAACATGAGCCCCACACCGACGGAGGGTGGAGGTGTTTAATGCGAACTAAGGGTCATCCAAGCACCGCAAAAGGCCGCCATGCCCTGCATACCCCTTTTCTCTTTTCATATGCAGATGAGGGTTCCAGCCAACTTTGGCCCACTGCTTGGATGACATCACCGTATGCAAATCCGTCTTCTGCAGACCTTCCCCCAGGAATGCTTGTACTAGTTGTTGCATTTGGTTTGTTGTTTGGGGTGCTTCAGTATTAGGCAGCCTTCTGCTCTCCCATGTTTATCTGAAAATATGTGTTCTCCCTGCAGTTGTTGTCCCCAGATGAGAGTTCCCTTGTGCTGCCTCAGTTGAATCTCCTTTACTTGACAGAGATGTGCCTGAGCAGCGGCCCTCCCCAGCCCTATCCCAAATCATACTTATTTTGCATAGGAGATACCATGGTCATGAAGATTGTTCTCCCAGGGTGAGGTTCATTCATTGCATTCTGGGTATGCTGACCCCTGTGATTTCCCCAAATGTGGGAAACTCGACTGCATTATTTGTGGTAGTGGGGGACTGTGTTTGTGCTTTCCTCTGGTCAGCTCTGGTAAAAGTCAGATTTCTTTGTCTCAGATCTTCCTCTTGCCTTGTTCTTTTTTTGAGAGTTTCCTTGTGCTGCCTCAGTTGAATCTCCTTCACTTGACAGGGGGGTGCCCGAGCAGCGACCCTCCCCAGCTCAAGCCCAACTCCTACTTACCTGCCAGGTGAGATACTATGATCAGGAAGGTGCTTCTCCCAGGGCAAGGCTCACCCATTGCACTCTGGGTGTGCTGCTCCTACGATTTCCCCAAATGTGGGAAACTTGACTGCATAATTTGTGTTTCCCTTGGTCATCTCTCGTATAATTCAGATCTCTTTGTCTCAGGTCTCTCTCCAGCCTAGTTTGCTGTCTGTTTCCACTTCTCTTTTCTTGAGCCGCTCCCTTCTATGCCCTTGCGCACTATCCTGACTTCTCCCGTCTGCTTACTTCGTGCCTTCCAACGCACAATGCAAACTACAGGTAGTGCTGCAGGGCCCACACCCTTTTACTTGCCTTACAGAGCAGCTCTGGAGCAGTTACAGTGCCCAGCTGCTGCAAGAAATCAGCTTGAATGCTTCAGGGGCTGGGGCATAGCCAACATGAGCCCCACACCGAAGGAGGGTGGAGGTGTGTAATGCGAACTAGGGGTCATCCTAGCGCCGCAAAAGGCCGCCATGCCCTGCACGCCCCTTTTCTCTTTTCATATGCAGACGAGGGTTGAAGCCAACTTTGACCCACTGCTTGGATGGCATCACCATATGCAAATCCATCTGCTGCATGCCTTCTCCCAGGAATGCTTGCACTAGTTGTTGCATTTGGTTTGTTGTTTGGGGATGCTTCAGTATTAGGCAGCCTTCTGCCCTCCCATGTTCATCTGAAAATATGTGTTCTCCCTGCAGTTGTTGTCCCCAGATGAGAGTTCCCTTGTGCTGCCTCAGTTGAATCTCCTTTACTTGACAGAGATGTGCCTGAGCAGCGGCCCTCCCCAGCCCTATCACAAATCATACTTATTTTGCATAGGAGATACCATTATCATGAAGATTGTTCTCCCAGGGTGAGGTTCATTCATTGCATTCTGGGTATGCTGACCCCTGTGATTTCCCCAAATGTGGGAAACTCGACTGCATTATTTGTGGTAGTGGGGGACTGTGTTTGTGCTTTCCTCTGGTCAGCTCTGGTAAAAGTCAGATTTCTTTGTCTCAGATCTTCCTCTAGCCTTGTTCTTTTTTCGAGAGTTTCCTTGTGCTGCCTCAGTTGGATCTCCTTCACTTGGCAGGGGGGTGCCCGAACAGCGACCCTCCCCAGCTCTAGCCCAACTCCTACTTACCTGCCAGGTGAGATACTATGATCAGGAAGGTGCTTCTCCCAGGGCAAGGCTCACCCATTGCACTCTGGGTGTGCTGCTCCTACGATTTCCCCAAATGTGGGAAACTTGACTGCATAATTTGTGTTTCCCTTGGTCATCTCTCGTATAATTCAGATCTCTTTGTCTCAGGTCTCTCTCCAGCCTAGTTTGCTGTCTGTTTCCACTTCTCTTTTCTTGAGCCGCTCCCTTCTATGCCCTTGCGCACTATCCTGACTTCTCCCGTCTGCTTACTTCGTGCCTTCCAACGCACAATGCAAACTACAGGTAGTGCTGCAGGGCCCACACCCTTTTACTTGCCTTACAGAGCAGCTCTGGAGCTGTTACAGTGCCCAGCTGCTGCAAGAAATCAGCTTGAATGCTTCAGTGGCTGGGGCATAGCCAACATGAGCCCCACACCGAAGGAGGGTGGAGGTGTTTAATGCGAACTAGGGGTCATCCAAGCACCGCAAAAGGCCGCCATGCCCTGCACACCCCTTTTTTATTTTCATATGCAGACGAGGGTTGAAGCCAACTTTGACCCACTGCTTGGATGACATCACCATATGCAAATCCATCTGTGGCAGGCCTTCCCCCAGGAATGCTTGCACTAGTTGTTGCATTTGGTTTGTTGTTTGGGGGTGCTTCAGTATTAGGCAGCCTTCTGCCCTCCCATGTTCATCTGAAAATATGTGTTCTCCCTGCAGTTGTTGTCCCCAGATGAGAGTTCCCTTATGCTGCCTCAGTTGAATCTCCTTTACTTGACAGAGATGTGCCTGAGCAGCGGCCCTCCCCAGCCCTATCCCAAATCATACTTATTTTGCATAGGAGAGACCATGGTCATGAAGATTATTCTCCCAGTGTGAGGTTCATTCATTGCATTCTGGGTATGCTGACCCCTGTGATTTCCCCAAATGTGGGAAACTCGACAGCATTAATTGTGGTAGTGGGGGACTGTGTTTGTGTTTTCCTCTGGTCAGCTCTGGTAAAAGTCAGATTTCTTTGTCTCAGATCTTCCTCTAGCCTTGTTCTTCTTTCGAGAATTCCCTTGTGCTGCCTCAGTTGGATCTCCTTCACTTGACAGGGGGGGTACCCGAGCAGCGACCCTCCCCAGCTCTAGCCCAACTCCTACTTACCTGCCAGGTGAGATACTATGATCACGTAGGTGCTTCTCCCAGGGCAAGGCTCACCCATTGCACTCTGGGTGTGCTGCTCCTGCGATTTCCCCAAATGTGGGAAACTTGACTGCATAATTTGTGTTTCCCCTGGTCGGCTCTCGTATAATTCAGATCTCTTTGTCTCAGGTCTCTCTCCAGCCTAGTTTGCTGTCTGTTTCCACTTCTCTTTTCTTAAGCCGCTCCATTCTATGGCCTTGCGCACTATCCTTACTTCTCCCGTCTGCTTACTTTGTGCCTTCCAATGCACAATGCAAACTACAGGTAGTGCTGCAGGGCCCACACCCTTTTACTTGCCGTACAGAGCAGCTCTGGAGCTGTTACAGTGCCAAGCTGCTGCAAGAAATCAGCTTGAATGCTTCAGGGGCTGGGGCATGGCCAACATGAGCCCCACACCGAAGGAGGGTGGGGGTGTTTAATGCGAACTAAGGGTCATCCAAGCGCCGCAAAAGGCCGCCATGCCCTGCATACCCCTTTTCTCTTTTCATATGCAGATGAGGGTTCCAGCCAACTTTGGCCCACTGCTTGGATGACATCACCGTATGCAAATCCGTCTTCTGCAGACCTTCCCCCAGGAATGCTTGTACTAGTTGTTGCATTTGGTTTGTTGTTTGGGCATGCTTCAGTATTAGGCAGCCTTCTGCCCTCCCATGTTCATCTGAAAATATGTGTTCTCCCTGCAGTTGTTGTCCCCAGATGAGAGTTCCCTTGTGCTGCCTCAGTTGAATCTCCTTTACTTGACAGAGATGTGCCTGAGCAGCGGCCCTCCCCAGCCCTATCCCAAATCATACTTATTTTGCATAGGAGATACCATGGTCATAAAGATTGTTCTCCCAGGGTGAGGTTCATTCATTGCATTCTGGGTATGCTGACCCCTGTGATTTCCCCAAATGTGGGAAACTCAACTGCATTATTTGTGGTAGTGGGGGACTGTTTTTGTGTTTTCCTCTGGTCAGCTCTGGTAAAAGTCAGATTTCTTTGTCTCAGATCTTACTCTAGCCTTGTTCTTCTTT